>NW_025395243.1:0-3913 GCF_016433145.1 Gracilinanus agilis | reverse complement strand
AAGATAGTCACTCTTCTAAGAATAGATATCATTCACTCTTCTAAGATAAGATATTGATCATAGGCCCAGCCTTGCTTGGAGATAGTAAGACTCCACCAGAGATTTTCTATGCTCCCTTTCCGCATTCCTTTCCCCCTTAGTATCTGCCCACCCCCTTCTGTCCTCAGCGTATATATTCTTGTCATAGATCTCCAATAAACGAGCCTCGTATCCATCCAAACAACTCTGTGTCTTGCGCGCGAGGTCTCCTCTCTTCTTCCCCTATGGGTAATTAGGTTGCCGTTTCCCCGGACCCCTCGGTTGTGTCCGGCTGGACCCGGACAGTGGCGCCCAACGCGGGGCAAGGCGAAAATGGCTTACAGGACAACTGAGGAGCAGCTGTAGCGGCCGCGAAGACGTAACGGGTAGAGGCTGAGCAAGACGCCTCGAGGTAGGGTAAGTTGTCCCATCCCCCATAGGCATTTAAAAATCAAGAGTGTTTCTAAAAAAGGTGTGTGTGTGTGTGTGTGCTAGGAAAGTGGAAGGAATACGTGTGCATGATGGGAAAAACACTCTCGAAGGAAACAGTGTTCGTGACTGAACTAAAACATAGTCTTAGGAAGAGAGGCAGCTGAGTAAAAAAGGACCTGTTCAGGTTCTATGGCTTGATTCGTGACTTTCTTAAAGAAGCCGACACGAGTCAACAAGTCTCGCACCTCCTCAGCTTGGCCGAGGACGCTATCTTAGAATCTAAGATAAAAAATGAAGAACCAAACTCCACTAAAGAACAGAGCTCGCCCCTCAAGGGGAATGAGTGTCCCTCCTGTCTTTTAGAGGAACCTATCAAAAATCCCTCCCTTGAGGAGCCCCTTGTTCCCTCTAAGCCCAGACCACGCCTTTATCCAGTCCTATTCAGGGACCCTCCTCAAGATAGCACTCTTAATCCGGCTTATCAAGCCGAACTAGAGGAGGAGACAGCCCGCTACCATAACAATGGCGCTCTGAGGAATAGACCTCCTCCCTACAACCCCCCATCCCCCACCATCCAACTTGCCCTCCCACATGATTCCTCTGACTCCCAGCAGGAGGAAGAGGGGGAGGAGGAAAGCGGATCCCGTGGAAATTCCAGGGCCGCAGATACTTCAGGCCTCCCTCACCATCATAGGCCAATTTATAAAAAATTAAAAATTAAGCACATTAAAGACCTGCATTCGGCAGTTAAAAATTATGGCCTGAATGCCCCTTTTACACTCTCCATCCTAGAAGGGCTTGGAGGAGAGGGACACATGCTCCCCTCTGAATGGTCCAAAGTTGTGCAATCTGTCCTATCCCGAGGGCAATTTCAGACTCCCACCCCCCTTCAGGCTCAAACCCAAAGACCACCTCCCAGCGTTTGCCCTAAATGTCGAAAGGGTCGGCACTGGGCTCGAGATTGCCGAGCCAAACCTCAGAACTTTTCCCCAATGTCGGGAAACGGGATGCGGGGCTCCCACGGGAGCCCCTGCCCAGTTCCCTTACTCGAGCCACAGCCGGCAGCGCAGGCCTGGACCTCTGTGCCGCCTCCACCCCAATATTGATCCCTGAAGAAGGCCCGGTAGTCCTCCCCACCGGCAAATTCGGACCACTGCCTCCTGGCATGTTTTTCTTGGTCATCGGCAGGGCCCTCACCACCTTACAAGGTGTAGTTGTGCATCCCACCCTTGTTGATAACGACTACACAGGGGAGATAAAACTTATCTTAGAATCTCCTCATGGTCCGGTTACCATTTCTGCTGGTAAACGCTTAGCTCAGGCCCTCCCCCTCCCCATGATAGGCGATTTTCCCGCCGCAGCCCAAAAACGAGGTCCTTCCTCACCCGGCTCTTCCAACATTTATTGGGTACAACAACTTACTGAGTCCCGACCCACTCTGCAATTAAAGATCGAAGGAAAAACCTTCACAGGGCTGCTGGACACAAGGGCAGACTCTACTGTCATCTCCCAGGCTCATTGGCCCCGAGCCTGGCCCCTTCAACCCTCAGCCACCCACCTGTCAGGAATAGGTCAGGTCCAAGATACCCTCCAAAGTACTAAGCTCCTCCACTGGCAAGATACTGAGGGCAATAGTGGCACTACCCGTCCCTATGTAGTCGCGGGACTCCCCGTTAATCTCTGGGGCAGGGATATTCTGGCCCAGATGCGGCTCCTCATGGTGAGCCCCAGTGATACTGTCACCTCTATGATGCTGAAATCTGGGTACCTCCCAGGCAAAGGCCTTGGCAAGAACGAACAAGGCATCTTACACCCAATATCCCCCCCAGCCCAAAACGATAAAGGAGGACTTGGGTCAAAAAATTTTTTATAAAGGTCACTGATCCCCCTGCAATCCAGGCAGATAAGATCACCTGGAAGTCCAATTCCCCTGTCTGGATTGACCAGTGGCCTCTAACATCTGAGAAGGTTCAAGCTGCCCCAATGCTAGTGCAGGAGCAACTCTCTCTTGGACACCTTGAACCTTCCACTTCCCCATGGAATGCACCTATTTTTGTTATTAAAAAGAAATCGGGGAAATGGAGACTTCTACAGGACCTACGTGAGGTCAATAAGACCATGCTACCCATGGGGGCTTTACAGACTGCTATCATTTTCCATTCCCATAGTCAATTCCCCATCCCCCTCATTGACACAGCTCCAAGCTCGAGGCTTTAGCATTGCCCCAGATAAAATTCAAGCCCAAGAAACTCTTTATCCCTTAAGTGGCAATCAGACTTTGCTTCTTGCTCACACCCTCTTTGTTCTTAATTTCCTCAAGCTGGATGCCGAAGGGCGTTCCGCTGCTGATCGCCACTGGAATCCGCATACTTCATCTAATCTGGCCACAGTCCTTTGGCGTGACCCTGTCACGGGCCTCTGGTGTGGCCCTGACCCTGTCATTATCTGGGGAAAGGGCTCCGCCTGTATTTTTGATAAAGCGGCTAATAATGCCCGCTGGATTCCATCTAGACTGATTAAACCTTTCGCCCCTGATACTAACCCTCCTAAGCCAGGGAGAAGTCTTTTTCTTCTTCCTTTTTCAGAACCACAACCCTGAGGACATCACAGATGGGACCTCAGATCCTGAACTCGTTTTCTCTGGCGGTTTACATCATCTACTCCACCTTCCTTCAGGTCACCACTTCCAGTCCTCATCTCCTGGTCCAACAACGATGGGAGATCATCAATCCAGTTAATCAAGCCATCATTACCTCCGTTTCTTCTTCCCAATGGCCCAAATGGACGTGGTTTCCTTCCATTCCGGTTGATCTTTGTGCCCTAGGCGCACCCCAGATGTCCTCAACCCACTACTGCGCCACTACCCTCCCTGGCGTGCCTAGCATCCCTGATTACTGGACCCAATACACTCAGTTTCCTCTATATGGCTGCCCTGGCTTTGATCAGCCACCACACTGTGGGGACCAGACAGACGGATTTTGTGCAGCCTGGGGATGTGAAACAATTGGCACTGGATATTGGATCCAGGCGAACCAGGACTTGATAGCAATAACCCGCAATCTATCCAGTCCAGCTGTGTGCACCCCCAGTCCTCCTAATTGTAATCCCCTCATTATCACATTTACCAACGCAGGGAAACGAAGTGTTAAATGGACAGATGGCTTGACTTGGGGTTTACGACTCTATAAGAAGGGCGGTTTTGATGATGTTCTCCTTTTCACCCTCCGCCTCCGTGTGCAGCCCCTCATTGTTTCTGTTGGTCCTAACATCATCCTCTCGGAACAACGACGCCCCTTTTCCCCTAACCCCCAGCCATTACCGGCTCCCACGCCTCTCCCCATCCCATCGGTTCCCCTTTTTTCCCCTTCATCTCCGAATCCCTCCTCCCAGTTACAGCCCCAGTCACAGCAAGAGCCCAATGAAACAGCTCTAGCTTCCCCGCGCTGCGCCGCCTTTCCTCGCC
>NW_025395242.1:0-2969 GCF_016433145.1 Gracilinanus agilis | reverse complement strand
ATCAACAAAAAAGAATGATCTAAAGTCATTGGGCCTATTTTCACCATTTTAGATCTTAGCTTGGGCACCAACTCCATTTGCCCAGTGGCTCCTTTTACTCTCACAGACCCCATTAGTGCACAATTTTCTGGTACTGATGTCAACACAGACCGGGTTGCTCCAGTATCAATAAGAGCAGGATAGATTTGATCTCCTATTGTCACCATAACCAAAGGTTCCCTGTCTTTAGCTGTCTGATCAACAGGTACCAAAGGTGTTTCTATCTCAATGTCCCTCAAGTCCCATTGATCTTGTTCTAGGACTTCTGTCTGTGCTGGCTCAGGATTCTGTGAGTGTAATGATGGTAAGTCTCCTTCAAAAATGGCTTGTTGGACTGCCAATGCCTGAATTGGCATCCCTGGACTGTTCACAGGCCTATCAGTGTCAAAGTGTATCTCAGTTTTTCCAGACCATGAGTAAGGTAGAGTGTCCTTCTCTTCACTGAACATGCTTTGCTTGACTTTAGCAAAGTTAGATTCAGGAGAGGTATTCCTCTGCATTAAAGGAAATTCTACAGAATTGGGAATGTGTTTTTGGTTCATGTCTACATCCCAATCCTGTGAGTCTATGCTTTCTTCTTGTATTTGCTCTCTAGACTCCATGTCAGTAACAGGAAACTTAACTCTAGATGTATTTTGCATAGGAAACAAAGTCAGTGTTGTAGATTCTTCCTTTGTCCCTATTGATGTCATTTTGTTCCTCTCTTGGCTACTGACATTTATGAAACTGAATTCCTTTAACTGCATTAACTCAGAATCTACTCCAAAGGCAGCTCTCTTTGGAGTATCACAGGCTTGAAAGTGTGCTATATCATCATGCACTCGACCCTGAAGTAGGCTTGGTACAAATTCTCTAGCTTTAAAATTCCTCTAGTATTGTAGCTACTAGACTTTTCACTTTCCCTTCCAGCTTCCCTAGTTGGTGATAGAGAAGAGGTTGTGCCTGTGTCTGAGAATTCAGCACTTTCCTTCTCAATGGTCTGCAGGAGCCCATCTCCCTTGTTGACACTGTCCATTTCCAAGAGATCCCCATTAGAACACTTGTCTAAAATCATTGCCCTTGCTGTATGGCCTTGCTGTACATGTAAATGATACACAGTCTTACTACAGAATGGTTCTGTCCCCCCATAGTGAGAATCAAGGAATGCTACTTTCTTCAAGCTTTTATCAAGAACTTGTGCAGATGTGCCTGGTTTTCTGTCAGTGTACCCCATATCACTATTTCCTTTCCCATAAATTCTTTCCTTAATTTCTATTATATCCTCCTCCATTTGCAACTCCTCCTCAGTCATATCTTTGTAACTTTGTGTTACCTCCTCCAACCCATAACTCATATCTTCTGCACCCCTTTTGTTCTTCTCACATTCCTTTGCTACATCATTATCACTGCCTTTCTCTTTTCTTGCAACAACTGCTTTCTCTAAGGCTGCTTCCTCGGTTCATAAGGTACGAGGTCTAGCACCTTGGGATAGGTATTCTTCCATTTTTGACAAGCTTGGGGACCTACTAAACTTGGCACAGTCATGGTCACAACATCTGGCCTTTGCCTTATCACTGTATCTACTATTGTTGTCCCTGTTGTTAGTATTATTGTTCTGTCTGTAATGGGAAGTATTGTTACAGGAGCTGCCTCTGCCCCTGCAACTTCTTGCTTTTCTGGGTTGTCCTGTTTAATCTCTTGTTGTTTTTCACCCCCCTTCTTTGTTGTGACCGTACTTTCTATGATTTCCAGCTGCATAATTGTCCTGGCATCTAGTTCTTTCCCTTCTCTAATTTGTTTGTTAATCTCAATTAGTGTCTTCATATATTCCAACATCTGTTCCATAACTGGGTCAGTAACTTCAGTCTTTCCAAAGGTAAAAGCCAGTATCTTCCTTAAAATCATTAGGGCCCCATAGCAAGTGGCAGTCATGGCTATGCCTGTTGGTACATAAGCCAATGCCTCCCCTACTGTAATTGTCAGCCACAGATAAGTATCATAAAACTCTATCATTGTCTTAAAAAATTGGGGAACAGTGACAAACCAAAATGTGGCACAGGTTTGCCAAATCCCATAAAACACCAGAGCACCCCAAGGTAACAATTGCTCTATTGAACATATTGGCCATATATCTCTTCTCCACTAGGTTCTATAGTACAAATCCTAGGCTGGCTGGCCAAAACTGTTATGATGATAACAACAGATAATTTGGAAAAGCAGATAATGTGTCTGGGCCAAACAGAGCTTCAAGTCAAGAGCCAGAGATTGACAGGCTTCAGTGAGGAAAGGAGGAGGCTAAACACTCCTGGCTCTCAAACCCCTCCCCCCTAAACAGTTGCTGGTTTCAGTTGGTAATGAAAGCAGGAATGAGATTCTTCTGGTAAGTCTCTGTTATGGCTGAAACCCCAATGATGTTCCTTTTCTTTAATTTATATTCCTCACAGGTCAGCTAGATGAGTATATAGAAGCTAACTATCTAACTGTTGAGGACAGAGAAGATCTTCTTAAAACTGGCAGCAGACAGGATTCAAACTAGATGTCCAGACTGAGTTGTGAGTATCCCCCCCCAAATAACTACCAGGCACAGATTTGAAGATAAAGGTTATATTAAGTAATAACAAGGAAAACTAGAGAGGTTAATGAAGGTATTTGAATGAGGAAAGATGATCCTGAACTATTAGATTGAAGCTGCCCTTCCCCCTCCTCACAGGAGGGGATGAAGGCACCTAACTGAACTTGTTAGATAATTTATATATCTAACCACTAAATCACTAGGTAATTATATATTGATATTAATGAAGAATAATATTAACAAACAGGTTAACCCTATGAATAGAAACCACTGGCTTATGCTACAATGGCCACCTCAGGTAACCCCCAAGTCTGGAGTAGTAAGCAGGGTGTCTGCTCACTTCAACCTCCACAAATTAACTGCCTCAAACCCTTCTCAA
>NW_025395241.1:0-2954 GCF_016433145.1 Gracilinanus agilis | reverse complement strand
CCCAGTCCTCTCCCGATTTTCCCCAGCCTAGAGGCTGTTTTACGGGGAAGAGAGACAATGGTTTTAATTGCCGCTGGGCTGCGAATTATTTTGCTCAATGCCCTGGGCCTGGTGGCCCTTGCTGGCTCTGATAGAATCCCAGAGCCCAGCCGCTGATCTCCATTCCTACTGCTGATCTCCATTCCTACTGCCGATCTCCATTCCTGCCGCTGACGCTGCTGATGCTGCTGATGCTGCTGATCCTGACCGCTTCCACTCCAGAACCCCGAGCCCCAACAGCGATGACCTGCCGCCTTTGCTGAGATCGAGACCTCCAGAGACTGCTTCAGCTCTGATGCAAACCATTTGGGTATATTCCCCTTTCTCTCTACTTTCTTATAGGAGACATTCTAGCCTTCCACGTGCTTTCTCTAAAGACCTAATTAGGCAACACCCACACAGACTCTACACGTGGGTATTTTCCTGAGCTTTTCTCCACTAACCCCGAGCCCACGTGGACAATAGGGTCTGGACCTAGCAACTCGAGTTTACCCTTAATGGGGCCGAATGGCCTATTGAGACTTGCTTGTGATTAAAAAACTGAACTCAGGGGAGAAATATTCACCCCAATAACTGCTCAGAACTTTGAACTTTTAGAAGAAAAAAAAAACCTTAAACTCAGCAGAACTCAATCAAAAGAACCTTAAATTGAAATCAGGGGTGAACTTTTAAAACCTCGGAACTGAATGAGCTTTATTTCTGTTTTAAAGAGACTGTATCTTACTGTATTTTGCTAATTAGTTTTGTAAATTAATCTTGCTTATTTCGTTGATTTTCCTGTTGCACTGAATCATTTTACACTAATGAAGTTTCTGCTTATGATGTTATTATATTTCCTAATTTACTTAAAGCTTACTGTATCAGAAACAATGCGGTTATATGCACCACCTATGAACATCTTATAGAGCACATGTCTTTTAAAATTTATTCTGTCTTGGTAATTGCAAAGAACCTTGAAAGTTTCCATGCTTTAAATATTACCTTGTAATTTTACAAGAGATCTTTTTAAACTTTTACTTTAAATCCTTAAGAATTGTTGTCTTAAAGGATAAAGCCTTTATATATTTTATTATAAGAGATATTATTGCCTTAAATGGGTAGAAGCATTTCCTATCCAGGATTTTTTTTTAAAATACAGAGAGTCAAGGAACTCCTGTTATATTCTTTTGCTATGGAAGCAATAACAGCATTTGCCAAGGGTTAAAAGTTGTAACAAGTATATGATTTTGAACATCACTGTTTATTGTTTGAAATGTGCTATTGGAAATAATGGTACTCTATTTGAATGTGCATTGTGAATCTGCTATTTTGTAAAACCCACTTTCTCTCACAGAAAGTCTCATTTTTGGGTAATATAACCCTTCTAGTTCTAAGCTATATATATATTTTTGATTTTTAAAACATTTTTTTTTAATGAGAGCAATTGATTTTCCCTTTTTATCATCTTGTACTGGAAGTACATATATAATCATTATTTATCCTTTTTCTGATTCTACAGCAAATACCTGAGCCTATAGGACTGTGATTTAAATGCCTCTCTGATTCCAGAAGGGAATATGAAAGCCGTTAATAGTGCTAAAGAAAGCACATGGTCAGAGACTTGACTGACTAAGATCTGCATAATAGCAGTTCTATGCCAATACTTTAGGGCGTGGAAATCGGGTTTTGAGTCCTGGAGTCCCAGTCTTTTCTAAAACTTTAGAGGACGTGGGTCCCCTCGACTTAGATTCCTAGAAAGCACCTAAGATTGGTTATTTATTTGGCTCACTTCCCTAAAAAGCTGATGATAAGTCAGATCAGAGAGAGACATTTTCCTTAAGTCCTGGCTCTGGATGGGTAATTGCACACTGTTGAATTCACTTTAATTAGACCTTCATTCAAAGGTCTAAGTTTATTTTCCCCAGATTTTTGCACATTTCATTCACAAGTTAATTTTTTTTCTTTTTTCTTGAATTTTATTCTTTTTATTTTGCCAATTGACTTCATATAACCCCCAGGACTCAGCCACTCATCCTTACCTGACCTGAGGTACCCTTTTTTTTTTTTTAGAAAAAAGGTGTGTTTTAAGAATTACCTCACGGGGATATCTGTTAAGTTTTTTAAAATTCGATAATTTAAAAATATATGTATATTTATTTAACTCTTTTAGGAGTAATTTCACGGGGAATTAAATTGTATAAATCTTAGAAGAAAATGTATGTTTTGTAATCTATAATGTAAAGTTTAAATTCTTTTGAGAATAATTTCAGAATAAGGATCTTGCCATCTCCCAAGAATCCAGACGACGAACTTGTTTGGTGAGGACACATGAAGATGTCTGAAAAGCCTTCACTGTACCATAAAGACCAAACTTTGAACTTTGGGGTGCAGTTGATTGAACTATGGGGAGTTGAAATTGAGTTGTATGTATTGTTTTAATTGTACACTGTTATGCCAGTGGGGGGCAGCCCCCAAATTGGTTTTTGTCAATGCGGCTAATTTTAACCATTTGTTCATCTATTTCTTTTATCCCCAAAATGCCTGAAAAATTTAGAAGTTGTTTATCTTTACAGGTCCAGCGAAGAAAAAAGGACTAACCTTTTTTTTTGCCGGACCTCACGGGGAATTGTAAAAGTGAAATTTGGGAAATGTATCAAACTACATTTCCCGTGGTCCAACGGGTTTCCGTTTCCGGTTTTTGGGCTTGGGAAGGCTTACGTCTTGACGCAGGGAAGGGTTTAAATCTCCTGGGTTAGGAGGAAGTGGTCTCTTTTGCCAGTAGGCTCGCTCTTTGGCGAGTAGGCGCTTGGCTAGGAGGCAGTAATGGAGGCGGCAGTTTTGAATGCTTACAAGCGCGTGGTCTGATAACTTTATCTATCAACATGGCTTTAATTAAAATACTAATTTATATTATTATCACAGCCTTTATCATTTTT
>NW_025395240.1:0-1123 GCF_016433145.1 Gracilinanus agilis | reverse complement strand
AGAGAGAGAGAGAGAGAGAGAGAGAGAGAGAGAGAGAGAGAGAGAGAAGAGAGAGAGAGGCAGAGAGAGGCAGAGAGAGGCAGAGACAGAAAGACAGAGACAGAGACACACACACACACAGAGAGAGAGAGAGAGAGAGAGAGAGAGATATGAGTATGTAACATAATTGATAAGTAACATGGATTAATGGTGAGTTAACCTCACAGATGAAGATCTGTGTCCATGCTCTGTCCCTCATACAGAACCCTGAATGATCTTTAGCAAATCATTTAATTTCTTTGTTCTTTAGCCACTAAAACTTTAAATTACAGAGTGGGTGTCCATTTGCATTGATATAGGAAATTTAAGTGGGAATCCCCTTAACCTAATGAATTTAAACCTTTTCAGCAACTACTACTATTATTCCTACTACTGACATTGCCATTGCTACTACTGCTACTACTACTACTGCTGCTGCTGCTGCTACTACTACTGCTGCTGCTGCTACTGTTCTACCACTATTACTATTGCTGCTGCTGCTGCTGCTGCTACTACTACTACTACTACTACTACTACTACTACTACTACTACTACCACCACCACCACCACCACCACCCCCACTACAACACATCATCACAGTTATGACATTTAGAGAGTTTCTACTCTAGGCACTTTGGTGGCACAGCAGATAGAGGACTGGCCCTGGAGTCAGTGTCACACCTGGCTGACATGAGTTCCCTCTGACCCAAGGCAAATGAAACAGACAGTTGGGTATTTCAGGAAGGTTTTCTTGTGGGAAGGAGGGGGAGGGAAAAGGAAGGAAGAGCAAGAAGGGAGCCCCAAACCTGGAGATGCTAGGAGACTCCACCTGGGTGGAGAAGGGGGCAATCTTTTATAGGGTGATGGTTTAGGATGAGGTAGCCCAGATTCTCTCTACTGGGCAAAGTTGGGTATTTGTGTCCAGATGATTGATGTCCCTCTGGGGTTCAGAACCTCAGTCTCTGGGGATGGGCAGTTCTCAGGCCTGATGGTCAGTGATGTGGGAGGTCATTTGTCTAGTTCTGACAGCAAAATCCTGATGTTCTGCCAGGTTTTATCAGGGCTTTGTCTCACAATTTAGACAGGTGCTAGGGTGGAGGGGGTA
>NW_025395239.1:0-7164 GCF_016433145.1 Gracilinanus agilis | reverse complement strand
CAGGTGGTCGCTGCAGGATTAGCTACCCTCGCAGTTAGGAGACCGCAATTGACGTCCGAACAGGAACCCCCGAAGAGACCCCGTAACCCCGATTGCAGTGCTGGCCACGGCATGACTGGAGGAAAGGAGCTTGATCACGAGTCTGCAGCTCGGGTGAGATCAAGAAACGAACGGAGTTAGAGAGTGCCGAATTTCGGGCTTCCTCCGTTCCCCGCTCTTAGTTTACTTTCACTTTGTAAAAATAAAAAGGAAACAGAACTAGTTATGGGAAACATCCCCGTGATAGTAAAAGACGGGGACTGGCAAGCTAAACATTTAATCAAAGCAGTCCTCAGAGCTAATGGAGTAAAAATAAAAAAGGAGACCCTCAGTGATTTTGTTAAATATGTTAGAAAGTTGGTTCCCTGGTTCCCCGAAAAGGAATTTATTACCAGTAAGGACTGGGAACAGGTAGGTTCTAAATTTGGGAAAGATGGGGAAGAACTTTCTCCCTCTTTTGCGGTTATATATAATTTGATTAAATTATGCATAGAGGACCCAGATAACAATAAGAAAGTGCAGGAGGTATTGGCTGCGCAAAGAGGCATGGTAGATGAAGAGGATGAGGAGACTACGGAAGAACAGGAGAAGGGTGCGGTGGGGGGAAATAGAGGAACATGTCCACCCTACACCCCGGGGATATTATATCCATCACTTTCAGAATGGCCCCCTCCCGAAGTACGGTTGCCGCCGAGTACTGTTACCCCAGCAGTACGGCCAAAAATACCGGGGCTTTCTACCAAGTCGTCGGTCTGGGACTCATGGGGTCAAATGAGAAGAGAATTGAATGAGATTGAACAGGAAGGATCAGGGTTGTTTCCTGTTTTGGAAGACCCTAATACTCAGACACGGAGTTATGCTCCTATTCCCTTAAAAGTATACAAAGAACTTAAGGAGTCATGCTCCAAGTATGGGGTACAGTCTGCTTACACCCTGTCCATGTTAGACCTTATTGCAGGAGAACCTCTCACTCCCTATGATTGGAAACATTTGGCGCGTATGTGCCTTTCTCCTGGGCAGGCGGTTCAGTGGAAAGCTCTTTGGAAAGATGAATTAGAAAGGGAGGTGATTAAGATGGAACGGACCATGATGCCTGGGGGAGCCCCTACTTTAAATCAGCTCATAGGGGAAGGGCCTAATGCCTTGCCGCAACATCAAGTAGGTTACATACCTCAATTGTATGCTGTTATTGCTGCCGCGGCGCTTAAGGCATGGAAGAATATGGAAGGACTACCAAAGATGGATTTTACCAAATTAAAGCAGGGGGCGACACAGTCCTTCTCCGATTATGTTGCTAAAGTACAAGATACAGTAGAAAAGACATTGGGAGAAGGTGCTCAAGTGGATATGATGGTTAAGGCTATTATTAGACAAAATGCTGCCCCTGACTATAAAAGAGCTATTCTCACTTTGCCCTTAGATGCCATTATTGGAGCTGCGGTGAAACAGGCTATGGGACAAATGAATTCAAGAAATGTTAAGTGTTTTCAATGTGGGAAAATAGGTCATATGAAAAAGGAATGTAGAAATAAGCCTGGTAATACCAGACCCTCACAAAAATGTCCCCGATGCCAAAAAGGTTTCCATTGGGCAAGAGAGTGTCGGTCGGGAAACGGGATGGGGGGCTCTCGGGGGGCCCCAGAAAATCCACCCCGGAACTTCCCGGTGTTATACCAAACCGACCTGGATTGGGAGAAATTCCAGAGGCCGTTCCGCAATCCTCATCAGAAGGAATAGGGAAACATTACATTACTCCCCGTGAGCCAGTACTACTACTTCCTGATGAAATTATACAAGTAGTAGGACAAGGCCAGCCTAGAGCTGGGCTTATTGAGGCTGTTCACAAGGGGTTAGTAATCATTCCCCGAGAAATTACATTTGAGGATTGGAAAGGGAAAGAAATCACACTCACAGTCAAAAATGGGACTAAGGCTTTAATTGTTGTTCAGGGTCCCTTAGCTTCCATAATTCCCATTGATAAGGTTATGTGGTCAGAAGATATTAGCCTAAGAAGACCTACTTTGAAGGTGCATTTTGAAGGAGTAGCAATACAAGGCATGATAGACACAGGAGCAGATTCTACAGTACTAGCTATGAGAGATTTTCACATGATTCCGTGGACAGGAGAAATTCATGAAGTCACTGTATTAGGAGTAGGGGGCCCCACTACTATGGGAAAAGTAGTTACTCCTATGACTTGGCAATGTGAAAAATACCAGGGTCAGATATGCCCTTTAGTTAATTCAAATTTGGACACTTCTCTTTGGGGTCGAGATTTACTCAATCAAATGAAATGCACAATTACTTCGGATTTTTGATTGGGGCCGCTGACACTCCAAGAGCGATTTCGATTTCTTGGAAAAATGATGCCCCTATATGGGTTGATCAGTGGCCCCTAACCAAAGAAAAGCTTACTGCATTAGAAGAAATAGTACTGGAACAGTTGAACAAAGGCCATATTCGGCCTAGTACTAGTCCCTGGAATTCTCCAGTGTTTGTGATAAAGAAAAAATCAGGAAAATGGAGAATGTTGACAGACTTAAGAAAAGTCAATGATTCCATGGAACCTATGGGGCCATTACAGCCAGGATTGCCTCAATTGACATGGATTCCTAAAGATTGGGAGGTCTGGGTATTAGATTTGAAAGATTGCTTTTACACTATTCCATTGCAAGAAAAGGATATAAAAAGGTTTGCATTTTCGGTCCCTAGTATAAATCTGAAAGAACCCATGAAAAGATATGAATGGGCCGTATTACCACAAGGAATGAAAAATTCACCTACTATGTGTCAACAATACGTGGGGGAAGCATTAAAGCCTATTAGACAGAAATACCCAGATATTTACATGATTCATTATATGGATGATATTTTGTTGTCTGCAGCTACTGATGCTCAGCTTGAGAGTGTCTTTCCACAGCTGATTGCACAATTGAATCTACATGGGCTAGTGATAGCTCAAGAGAAAATACAAAAAGGAAAGGATATTGATTTTTTAGGGGGACGGATCTTTCCCCAAATGGTAAAGCCTCAAAAGATTCAGATTAGGAGAGATCAATTAACTACCTTAAATGATTTTCAAAAAGTGCTGGGTGACATTAATTGGCTTAGGTCTTATCTAAAAATTACTACAGGACAGTTACAGCCACTTTTCAAGATACTTGAAGGTGATTCGGATTTAAATTCACCTAGGTCATTAACTCCACAGGCAGAAAAAGCTTTGCGAGAAGTGGAGGAAGCCATGTCTGAGGCTATGCTTCACAGATATAGCCCGGATCAGGCTTGTGATATCTTATGTCTCCCTACTACCCCTGTGCCTACTGCTGTGATAACCCAAGATTCTCAGGCTATCCTGTGGATTCATTCTAAAATCCATTCGGGGCAGGCCTTACCTCAGTATCCATTATTATTGGCAAAAAACATTAAAAATGCTATTAAAGCTGTGCTACAAGGCACAGGGAAATACCCTACTAGAATTCTTTTGCCCTATCCTAAAGACATTGTAGAAGAATGGTTTCAAGGGTTTTTTCAATGGTCGGTACTCTTGCAGTATCCTGTGGGTATTGTGTCTGGATACAGTTTACCACCGGAATGGAGGATATTCATACAACATTGCATAGTTCCGTCTATCATTAAGGAACGTCCTGTACCAGGACCCAATGTTTTTACAGATGGTAATCCCACCACTGCAGCTTGCTTTGCTCCTCCTCAGACTCTTATCGTCATGAACACTCCCTTCCTTAGTACACAACAGAATGAATTGGCTGCTGTAATGCTAGCTCTTTGGAAATTTACTAATCCTATAAATATAATTGTAGATTCTCAGTATGTAGCCCAAGCTATTCCCCGCTTAGAAAATGCAGTGGTTATGTCTAAACCTAGCATGGTAAATTTAATTTTTCGAAAATTACAAGAAATTATTAAGGCACGTTTATCACCTTTTTATCTGTTACATGTCCGCAGTCATACTACATTACCAGGACCTATTATCCAAGGTAATCGTATAGTTGATAGAGCTCTGACTGCCATAGTAATATATCCTAATTTGGAGGAAGCGAGAGCTTCACATCACAAATTTCACCAATCAGCGAACACTTTAAAGATACAATTTGATCTTACCAAAGAACAAGCACGGCAAATTGTAAAAAACTGTCCTCGATGCATTCCTTATCAGCCCTTTTCACCTGCACTACAAGGGCAACCTAGCAATCCTCGGGGCACACATCCCACACATATATGGCAAATGGACGTTACCCACGTCCCCTCTTTTGGCATGTGGAAATATGTCCATGTCACTGTTGATACCTATTCAGGGTTTACCTGGGCCACCGCAGCCAGATCAGAAAATGCTAAGTCTGTTAAACAACATTGTTTGCTTACATTTCAAAATAATGGGCCTCCAACGGTGCTCAAGACTGACAATGGTCCTGCTTATAGTTCTAGAGCCTTTGCCACATTTTGCCTAGAATGGCACATTACACATGTTTTTGGTATTCCCCATAATCCTACAGGACAATCAATTGTTGAACGTACCAATAAAACATTGAAAATGGTACTTGATAAACAAAAAGGGGGAATGTGGCATAGGCCTCATGAGAGATTGGCAGTCGCAGTATTTACCATTAACAACTTGATCTATACAGAAAAAGTGACTAAAGCTGAAAAATTTTTCTCAAAACATACCACGACTGCAGAGGACAAAATAATTACTGATCCTAGGAAGGGTAAAGTGCCTCATCAAGTAATGTGGCGCGATGAGAATAAACAATGGTATGGTCCTGACAAAGTACTAATCAAAGGAAAAGGTTATCTTTGTATCTCCACAGGAAAAGGATCCCGATGGGTACCAGTCAAATGGACCAGACCTTATTCGTTGGATGAACAGACTGAGACTAAGACGACCCAGAGGAAAAAAAAAAGATCAAGGAAGATAATGAAAATGCAGAAGACAAGACTATTGACTCTAATCACTATGATGACACAGTTGGCGATTAGCTCAGCCAGCTCAGATAAACAAGTTCATTGGGTGGTGTGGGAAAGACCACCCTGGGTCAATATTGTTGAATTACAAGAGGTGATTCCGGAGGTTACCTTGCATATACAACAACAAGGTGTTGATAATGGACATGGGTGGAATCTCACTGTGGTATCAGGAGAGCTGAAATATCCTCCCTTATTGAATGTTCACCCCGAGGTACTGAACTATAAATCAGTCTCTTTCAACTGGACAGGTTTGACTTTTAACCCCCCACTCTGTTATAATCACAATTCTTGTTTACCTCTGACTAATCTCACTGATCATTTTTATGGGGCTCTTCAAATTGGGGAACAAAAAGGACAATCTCGGCTCCAAGGCAACTTCACTGCCTGGGCTAAGATCTCCTATCAAGGTTGGAAAGGAACCATCACAAACCAGACCAATACCACTATCCAAAGTGATCATTGTCCTTATCAAACTCAATGGCAAATGCCTTTTACAAGTGTACAGGGGGTTTTCCCTCCTTTGTTAAAATGTGATAGGACGGAAGTGGAGATTGTACAGTACTATAATTTGACCTTCTTTTCACAGCATAATGATACCTTATGTCATAATAATTCATTCCCACATGCACCTTCCAAAAGAAATGCTGCCTGTTTTATAGGGGGTTTTGCATTACCCTGCTGGAGGTCGTTCAACCAGATACCCGACAGAGCCAGGGGATATAGTTATAGTAAAATTCCTTTGGCTATGTTTGGAATTCAGGTCCATAACTATAGGGTACTAGTTCTCAATAACACAGGAAATCCTATTCCTCATTATATGTCAGGAAGATATAACCTTACAGCTTGTATGTCGGGAGATTATGCTTTCCTGTCTGGTCCAAAGGACAGTATTATTATTAACCACACTAGCACTCATTGGAATATAAGTTGTAACAATTGTAATGTTTCAGAATGTGTGGACCAGTCTCATCACGATAAGACAGTGTTGGTTGTTAAAAGACCTTCTATGGCACTTATGACCGCCAAGCATGAAGGAGCTTGGTATGGTACCCCTGCCGATAAAACAATAGACAAGTTAAATCAGCTGATAATTCACCGGCAAAAGAGGTGTATTTCCTGTATAATTCTAGGAATCGTGGCTCTACTATCTGCCATAACAGCCGCGACTACTGGAGGCATTGCTTTATCCCAGTCAGTAGCTAATGTTAGAACCTTACAACATGATGCTTCTTATCTGCACTCCTTAGCCGCTAATGTAACAGATGCTTTGAAAATTCAAAATGAAGTTAATCAACAGTTTTTTAATGCTATCAATCAAGTAGCTAAAAATGTACTATTGTTAAATGAAGAAGTTAAACATTTAGCCATTAAAGCTAAATTGCGCTGTGATTACCGGTATACCGCATTTTGCTTATTACCTGTAAAAGTGAATAATACCTTAGATCCTTTTGAGAAAATTAGTAAAGACTTACAAGGGTTGTGGATGAAGGGTAACGTTACAGAAGATATGCAAAAGTTGGAACAGATAATTAAGGATATGGATGAGGCCTTGAAAGAGGACCTATCCCCAGAGCACATTGCTGAGAAATGGTATGAGTGGTTACAGTCTGGCCGAGCTTTATGGTCCCCCCTTGGACATTTGGTTGTTACTATGATTTCTTTTGTTATTATTCTTATAGTGGTAGTTCTAATCCTGCCGTGTATCCTTCGCTTTGTTGTGAGTAATCTTTTAACCTTGGGTCGAGTAATTCTGCAGCAGAAAGCATTGCTAACAAAAAGGGGGAATTGCAGTGATGGCTCTGCCTCCTCTTCCCCCTCCCTACATGCAAGGTCTTAATCTGCTGACAGAGCACCCCTGAACAGGGCCCCTTGGTAAGGAACAAAACAACAAGTACAGGATAAGCAGGTTCCAGGAAGTGAACTTTGATGTTTTGCTAGAAACCAGTTTCTGGGAATTGTTTTTCACTGAGCTATCCCGCATATCTCAGCTTGTGGTTTTTGCCTTTATATACTCTGGCTTGCCTAATAAAGATGGTCACTATGCACTCCATATAGTGTCCACTGTTTTCCTTGTCCTTTCTCTCCTTCGTTACCCCAGGTGGTCGCTGCAGGATTAGCTACCCTCGCAGTTAGGAGACCGCA
>NW_025395238.1:0-1059 GCF_016433145.1 Gracilinanus agilis | reverse complement strand
TCTCAATAAAACAACTTAAAAAACACCTAAGCACCCAGCACTTTGATAGGGAGTATATGATATGATTGATAGAAAGATAGATGATGGAATAGATAGATAGATAGATAGATAGAGAGAGAGAGAGAGAGAGAGAGAGAGATGAGTATGTAACATAATTGATAAGTAATATAGATTAATGGTGAGTTAACCTCACAGATGAAGATCTGGGTCCATGCTCTGTCCCTCATACAGAACCCTGAATGATCTTTAGCAAATCACTTAATTTCTTTGTTCTTTAGCCACCTAAGACTTTAAATTACAGAGTGGGTGTCCATTTGCATTGATATAGGAAATTTAAGTGGGAATCTCCTTAACCTAATGAATTTAAACCTTTTCAGCAACTACTACTATTATTCCTACTGCTGACATTGCCATTGCTACTACTGCTACTACTACTACTGCTGCTGCTGCTACTGTTCTACCACTATTACTATTGCTGCTGCTGCTACTACTACTACTACTACTACTACCACCACCACCACCACCACCACCCCCACTACAACACATCATCACAGTTATGACATTTAGAGAGTTTCTACTCTAGGCACTTTGGTGGCACAGCAGACAGAGGACTGGCCCTGGAGTCAGTGTCACACCTGGCTGACATGAGTTCCCTCTGACCCAAGGCAAATGAGACAGACAGTTGGGTATTTCAGGAAGGTTTTCTTGTGGGAAGGAGGGGGAGGGAAAAGGAAGGAAGAGCAAGAAGGGAGCCCCAAACCTGGAGATGCTAGGAGACTCCACCTGGGTGGAGAAGGGGGCAATCTTTTATAGGGTGATGGTTTAGGATGAGGTAGCCCAGATTATCTCTACTGGGCAAAGTTGGGTATTTGTGTCCAGATGATTGATGTCCCTCTGGGGTTCAGAACCTCAGTCTCTGGGGATGGGCAGTTCTCAGGCCTGATGGTCAGTGATGTGGGAGGTCATTTGTCTAGTTCTGACAGCAAAATCCTGATGTTCTGCCAGGTTTTACCAGGGCTTTGTCTCACAATTTAGACAGGTGCTAGGGTGGAGGGGGTA
>NW_025395237.1:0-12058 GCF_016433145.1 Gracilinanus agilis | reverse complement strand
AATAAATGGATGCCTTTGATGCATTTTTCTGAAAAAAAAAAAAAAAAGGAATTTTTCTGTAAGCACAGAAGTTTTCCTTGGTATTACTGTATTGATTATTTACTCTTAGTTGGTTTTTTTTAAAAATACAGCTAAAAATGATTTTCTTTTCTTTTTCCCATTCTGCCTTGAATTTCAGTTCTTAAATAAGAATGCATGAAAGCCTATATTTACCAAATACTTACCATCATTATCTGACAGAATTGAAACAAATGCACTTTGAATCTCCTTGAGATGAGACTAGAAGAAAAAAGTGGACTTTACTTGTATGTACAAAAACCTTTGGTCAAATATTATCCCTAGCTCTCAGACTGGGAATGATTCAGGACAATGTCAAATATCTTAGACTCTCCAATCTATATCTACATCCTTGAAGCAAGCTCTAATTAGACTGACATGCAATATTATAGGGGCAAGACTTACTCACTTACCTTTTTTACTTATAAGTATTCATCTCGTTATTGTATAACCTACATCTCTCTCTCTTTAACTTCTCATTTCTCACACTACTTAATGGTCCTTCCTCATGATCTTCTAATATAATTATACCTTTAAGGTATCAGAAGTGTATCAAAATACCAGAGCCTATCCCTTCCTACTTCAAATCCATCTTCTGACACAGTCTCCTACAATTAATGCCCTCTATCTCATTGTCAGATTTTAAGAATAAAACAGTCAGACCCATTTATATAGCTTTAAATTAGAAATATCACATTTGGGTTTCAATAAATTTGCTCACATTTCTAGTTCATAATAATGGATACTGCTACTTACCTTGATTTCTTTATGGGTACTCAGTTTCTTCACTAGGGAAAGGAGCCAGATGCAGGCAGCCTGCCTCACATGGGGGACAGGACTGATAATGTGCTTATTTAAAATCATGTCCAGTACCCATGGAACCACATCATTCACTTTGGCCTCTACTGGATGTGAACATTGTAGAGATAGGGTAAAAAAAGAAAAAAAAATGAAAAAATATTTTTACTCTTTTGGTTATTCCCCTGAATAAATGAAGTTGAAGGCAAGTTCATTCAGTCGCTCAATTCAATTGAAAGTAAATTTCCTGTAAACTCTTGTTCCTTAGAATAATTTGTGATCTCACTTGTGGGTACATACTCTCCTGCATCAATGCAATTAATAGCATTTCTTTCTCTCTTACAGATAGCAACAACTAAAAAAAATCCATCCTGAGTGGTCAGCCTTATTATGGTGCTGGGCTTGCCCATATTTTGCTAGACTGATGCTTGAATGAGACACATACATTCTGTACTAAGCTCCTTCACAGTGACCTTCATACTACCACAAACAAGTCTTACCAGTCAGACTTTGAATCTCCATACTTTTTTTTTAACCCTTAACTTCTATTTTAGAATCAAAACTGTGTATTAGTTCCAAGGCAGAAGAGCAGTAAGGGCTTAATAGGGGTTAAGTGACTTGCCCAGGGTCACATAGTTAGGAAGTATCTGAGGCCAGATTTTAACCCAGGACTTCCCATCTCTAGGTCTGGCTCTCAATCCACCGAGCCACCCACCTGCCCTCATGTCCCCATACTTTTATCCATTCCCATGGATTATCTTCTCTAACCCATGCTGCCATGCCTCCCCATCCCTGACCACCTTAATCCGATTCCCCAACCCAAGTGTCTCATTTCATATCTAAATGAATTCTGGTTCACTTGACCTTATGGAATTCCTGCTTTATAATTTTAAAAACTTCCCTTCATTTTAGACTCTTTTGGCTCTCACTCAGACCTAGCTCTTTCTTTTTTTTTTTTTAAACCCTTAACTTCTGTGTATTGGCTCATAGGTGGAAGAGTGGTAAGGGTGGGCAATGGGGGTCAAGTGACTTGCCCAGGGTCACACAGCTGGGAAGTGTCCGAGGCCGGATTTGAACCTAGGACCTCCTGTCTCTAGGCCTGACTCTCAATCCACTGAGCTACCCAGCTGCCACCAGACCTAGCTCTTTCAATGATACTGTAACCCTGGCCTTTCTTTTCAGCACATTCTCTCATATACTCAACTCAAAAGTCCCAGATGTAGAATCTGAATATTTCTTGCTGTCTTTTACCAGATCCTTGCCCTTTACTGACATCACTCTGCAACTTCTCTTACCAGATCTCGGTGGTTACTATATCCAAGAAACATCTCTTCATTTCTAAAGAGTTCAGTATTGGACTTACAGTCTCTCTAAAGACCAGCTATACTGAATGGCGAAAGTTTCACATGGCCCAGGCCTTTATTTGTGTAACCTTGGGCACCATTTAACCTTTCTAACCCCTAGTTTTCTCATGTATAAAAGTAAGGACTTTCAACTAAATGGTTTCTATCATTCTTTTTCAGGTCTATATCTTATACTCTAATAACTTCATCTGCAGAGTCTGCAATGACAGACACACTTGAAGCAGTTGAAACTATAAGAATGTATGAGTGGGAGGAAATTCTATTAGATGTAGAGGAAATAAAGATATCTGAGAAGCCAAAATTAGAGTACTAAGGTGGAAAGAGAAAAAATGGTCAATACTGTGAGAGTAGTGACATATTCTTCTCACTCTTTTAAAAAAAATTACTTTCATATAAATATCCATTTCACACCTGCCATTTAAGAGGTATTTTGTTTTGATCCAGTGTCTGTTTCCAAATATGTTCTATCTAGATCACTGTTGACAGATAACTAAATTTCCCTTGGAACTTAAGTATTGCTGCAGGAATTGATGATTCTTCTAGTATTTTGGAAGTTAATAAGTAATCTTAAGCATTTAATAAATCAACAAGCATTGTTTCATTACAATGCATCTGCTTCCTTTTCTTTTTCAATGGTTTCTTTTGCAGGCAGTGGGTTTTTTCATTGTGTTCACCTTCTGTTTAGACTTATAAAATTTCTGTTCTGTTAGAGATTTCTAAAGGCATCTGGCACTGAATTTGCAGATCTGGACTTCTGTTCCTTCTTTTTCTTTTGCATAGGCATACACTGCTAGCCCTGGTTCCATTCCCAATAGACAAACCAGCTGCTAACTAGTCTCATGGCCTGTGTCCTTCTTTTAGCTCTGCACACTTAACAGGTCAGCAATCTGAGGCCAATGACATTCAAATGGGCACAGAAACCCCAAAGCTAATCAAATTTCCTAGAGAATTTCCAGTCATCACCACTTCTTGGACTTTTCACTAGCTACTTGCATTATTTTCTCTTTTAGAAACAGAAACAAAAATGGCATGAACCCTAGAGCTGGGAGTTATTTCATAACACAAGCTTTTGAAAGTTTTCTGGATTAGTAATAAAACCCTGAATGAACATAAAAGATAATAAAAGGTAATCTAAGGTAAAGCTGGCTAGATATGAATGATAATCAGCTCAAATATTAATTGATTCTGTTATCTCCAAATTAGAAATCAACAAAATTTGTTTCATGTTAAAACTGAGTTCTTGGGGGCAGCTGGGTAGCTCAGTGGATTGAGAGCCAGGCCTAGAGACAGGAGGTCCTAGGTTCAAATCCGGCCTCAGACACTTCCCAGCTGTGTGACCCTGGGCAAGTCACTTGACCCCCATTGCCTACCCTTACCAATCTTCCACCTATAAGTCAATACACAGCAGAAGTTAAGGGTTTAAAAAAAAAAAAAAACTGAGTTCTTCATTGTACCCATCTCAATGACTCATTTATTCCCCCAGGCTGCTACAATTCCTCTTGCATGAAAACCTGACATCTATACACCAGTTAGGCTTTCAAAGTGAAGACAGAAAGAAAAGCTTCTGCCAAACGATGAGAACCCACTTTTGAGAAAGGCGTACCAGAAAGAGGCGCATACTCTTCTTCAGTGACCAGCCAGGCATCACGAGCAGCCACTGAACTTGTGCCAATTGCAGCACTGGTAATGGCTTCACCAACAGTAAACTGAAGTTCTATTTGCTTTGCCTAAAAAAAGAAAAAATAAAATATAATCACGATAAATCCCAGGGGTGAAAGAAAGTATTTTCCCAAAATGCAAAAGCTGCTAAACCAATAACTCAACAAGGATTCTTTATAAAGACGCTGCAATATAGCTTTTTTTCCAATGCGTTTGATTTTCAACCTATTCTCTAAGTCAGTTTCTTCTATCTTCACAAGCAAGTAATATCTCTCTTGATTTTGCCTAAGTACTTGGCATGCATTCATCTTTAACATCAAGAAAGAATAAAAGTAAAAATTTCTTCTCAAAACCTGCTATATCACAGAGGGTTGCTAGGCTTGTGAATCACTGATCTAATTATATGAACAATTATACTAATTCCTTTTTCCTTTGTCACAAGGATTAGAGTAAAAAGTGGGGACACTCAGTAAGAGACAAAAAAATTAAAGACTAATTTTAATACGCCTGGAAAAATCTTAATACAGATACCATCAAGGAGTTAAACACCTTAAAAATTCATAAAGATTATTTCCTGGCATACTGGTTACATTTAACTCACAAAATAATTACTTTAATTATTTGAAGCAAAAGTTGACATTACAATTGCATAAGCTCTTATTTTACTAAAAAATAATTTATTAAACACCTACAATTTACACTTATCCTGTTTAAAAATTCAAGAGATGAATCAGTATTTTTCAGTATATAGCATATAAAGCCAATGAGGGGAGAAAAACATAATAGAAGTCATTTCAAAATTTAGTTGATGGCCCTTAGTAACTTGAAAATTCAACAAAATTGCACTAAGGGAGAGAAGTCACACAAGTTTAGGTATTAATGTTTTTCTGTATATAAAAGTGAACTAGATTATCCAGTTAATAACAGAGCTTTAATCAAATTCCCTTATGGACAAAATTACCAAGTTAAAAATCTTAAATAAGAGTCAGATTAGGAAGTCTTCACCCTTTGTAACACTCTACAATCAGACTGGTGAAACCCATGAGCTCCTTCTCAAAAGTATGTTTTTAAATGCACAGAGAATTACAAAGGAAATTGATTATTTTCAAACCTAGTAATCAACTATTTTTTAAAAAACATAATGTTTAAGGACTTCTGGCTAAGAAGTTATTTAGATGATTCAAGTTAGTGGTTTAAATTTACCTCAACAGAATCCATGAGTCCTTGCAAAATGAGCTTCTGGTGAGGAAAATCTCCATCTCCAACTGGAAAGTAGCCCAATGTTTGGATTGCTCGTTCCTTCATCTAAAAGGAGAAAATATCTTCCTTCAAATATTGAGTTTAAAAGGGTAATTTCCATATAACTCTCATAAAGATGCCTCTGTTCATCTTTAAGTACCCAATTTCACTAAGCTTGAAGTATTGGCCTAGTAATGGAAAGGAAACTAACTCCCAAACTTAATATAAAATTAATTCTATATTAATTCTATATTCTATATTAAAGAAAAAGAAAGAAAATGTGGAACATTAAATATAGGTTTGCTATATTAAAATTTTTTCATTTCAATCTTCTAATTTAACAGCCTCTGTGACAAAAAGAACTGGGTTCAAAGTCCTGCTTCTGATACAGCTAGTTATATGATTCCAAAATAAATTGCTTGGAGATCCATCAACTATCTAAAAATAAAAGCTGGTTGCACAGTGGGGTGGAAGATCATTACAAAGTGGGTAGGGGTCTCACTAGTAGAAGAAATTTCCTTATTCTATTGAAATCATAAGTAAAGTCCAAAAGCCAAAAGGTATATGCTACCACTATGTAATTTTCTTCCAACAGTCAGTTATAAGATGGCAATATCCATTTTTTTAATGGTACAAACCTCAGAAAGACCATAAGATATATCCCTTTTTCATTATCAACATATTGATTTCTATTCTAGTTCACTATTTTTTATGCTTTTATTGTTAGGTGTTTTTATTCTTAGGAATATAGATTTAAGGGGGCAGCTGGGTAGCTCAGTGGAGTGAGAGTCAGGCCTAGAGACGGGAGGTCCTAGGTTCAAACCCAGCCTCAGCCACGTCCCAGCTGTGTGACCCTGGGCAAGTCACTTGACCCCCATTGCCCACCCTTACTAATCTTCCACCTATGAGACAATACACCAAAGTACAAGGGTTTAAAAAACAAAACAAACAAACAAACAAAAAAAAAAAGGAATATAGATTTAAAATCAAACAAGTCTTCAAAACTTTTTTAAAATACCAATTATTATTTCTCTGAAATAGCATTCTAACAATTAAGACTGCTTAAAATAACCTTTTTGGCTCCAGAAGTTAACTGGCTTATCCTAACAATATGAAGAAACAAAATTTTAGGCTGGTGTATGATTTTTAAATCTTTAGAGAAATCTCAGGTTTGAAGTCCTTCCCTTTGGATCAACAGGCATGTCATCTCTACTTGGTTTGCCCAAATGAGAACAAGAATCAGTTCTGTAAGCCTAAATGTACTTAGAAAATATCTTTTCCCAATGCAGATCCATGGACTGTGCCAAGTAACAGAATATGCCCACAACCACATCAAACAAACAAACTTAGATGAAAAGAAGTATAAGACCAGTGGGAGCCTGACTCCCTTGCTCCTAGGACTGACTGAACTGGACTAAAAGGGATTTACTATTTCCTCTTTTCGTTCTGCCTCCTCCAGTTTAATCCTACCTTTGCCCATGTCACCTCCCATAGTAGGAATAGACTCACTGGGCTCTGGGCATTTTCTCTGACTGTTCCCCATGCTTAGAATGCTCTACCTCCTCCACTTTATTTGACCCAAAGTCCTTGGCTTCCTTCACATCCCAGTTAAAATTCTATCATGTACAGGGAACCTTTGCCAATTTCTTAATAGCTTATTTGTACATACTTGTTTGCTTGTTGCCTCGCCCTTTTAAAATATGAGTTCTTTGAGAGCAAGGTCTACCTTTTACCTCTTTTTGTATACCCAGCAATCAGTAAAGGATCATAGTATTCCTTTAATAAATGTTTATTGACTAATTCCATTTCCTAAATGTGGATACCATTTCTGACTATTAAAATTCCATCCATTAAGGTTCAACTCCTCCATGAAGCCTTTCCTGATACCTCTAGAAGAAAATAATCTCTTGCTACTCATATTTCTCATAAGATCTCTCTTCTGCATTCATGAAATCATTCTACATTCTCACAAAATGCTGAAATGACACTAGGGATCACTGATCACTCTGATGTATATATTCCCTCCAATGATGCAAATGACAACCACCCATCCTGACTACCCTGTTTTGTACCACTCTTGTCCATGTTCTCCCATAAACTTAATTTAGAGAGGTGGGTTGAAGAGGGAAACATTTTACCTTTAATAATAAGCTAGATACTTCACTCACCTTTTCCTAACACCGTGAGGAAACAAATGCTGCATGTAAAAAGCCAATTCGTTATTCCTTGTTCACACAAAATGAATAACTCACCTTCTTTTTTAAACAAATACCTCTGACAACAACCTGTATACCACTTTTCCTCTGTAATTTCTTGTTGGTGATGCACTATAGCCTAAGTAAGCTCACCATGAGGCTCTTCACTGACCTTTGGGTGCCAATTTCAATTCTTCAGAATAGTGTCTATGATTTATAGCCATACAACAACCCTGGAAGAATGCTGGTATTAATGTTACCACTTTTGTTTCATGGAGAATCATAAGATCATTAAAAGAACTATGCAATTTCTGAAGGGTAATTCAGCTTAACCTCCCCTTATTGTTTAACTCCAGGCCCAAGTTAATATTTATTTGCTGTCTTTCCAACATATAACATAGTTATACTAGATGAATAATAAAAATCATAGAATTAAACTGGAAATTTTTAAAAATGCTCTTGCCTTATTTGTTTCTTTGCTAGAAGGTATTCTGTTGAGTAGACTTTCTACAAGATGGAGTTTAGTAAAGCCAGATCCCTCATTAGGAATAGGGAGAGGACCATTTCTACCGATTTCACCCAGAGCTGTACAAGCAGCAATTGCCAAGAGAGGAGAAGTGCTGTCCAAAAATGAACCTGCAAACACATCATAAAAGAACATAAGGAGGACATTCTACATAGTTCCCTCTGTGTCAAGAATGAAATTGAGGTTATTTGAAAATTGGTTTCTATTGGAAGTCGATTTAAAATGTACCAAATTTCTGATAATAGTTTTAAATGGATGCATGTATGTTCATGTTTTTAAAGACAATCATCAGGGTATGGAGTAAATTTTTTAAAATTCCCTTCTTGGGGCCAATTGGGTACCTCAGTGGATTGAGAGCCAGACCTAGAGACAAGAGGCCCTAGGTTCAAATCTGGCCTCAGACACTTCCCAGCTGTGTGATTCCTGGCCAAGTCACTCCACTGCCTAGCCCTTACCACTCTGCTGCCTTGGAACCAATACACAGTACTGATTACAAGACAGAAGGCAAGAGCTTAAAAAATAAATAAATAAAATAAAATTCTCTTCTTCCAAGCAACAAAATCTTCCATGTAGATATCTTAGTGTGAAAAAATTTATGAAAAGTAGCTATGTATGCTAAAAAAGAGAATTATTATTACAACTACTAAAAATACAGAATAACCTTTAGAAAGAAAGACATTTTAATTTAAAATGTTTGTTGCTTCAAAATAGTTTTCTGGGGAAAATGTACCTTATTAAAGTACTCTGCTACAAAAGAAAATGAAAATACAAAAGAAAAATTTTTTTTAAAGATTTAACATTAATTATAAATATGTAATTGAATCAGCATAAAAATATCAATTACCAATTGTTTCAGTTGTACTCTGAATAAGTTGTTCTTGCTCTGGCAAATATGCAGTATTAGTCTCTGTGTCTTGCAGGTCTGCCACTTTGGTTTTCTTTTTAGCCAAATAACGTCCTACTGTGAATCCCAAAGCAAGCAAGGATCCATGCTGTATTTCTGGGCTCTAAAGTTGACAAAAGGATAGCATTTCATTGTAATACTTTATTATAATTTCATCTAAATTATTTAAGTACACATTATGGCAACCTTTCAAATTATGGATCATTGGACTAAGGAATAAAAGTTTTCTATAGCCAATTTGAATTAACTGGCTTTTAATAAGACAGATCTAAAGTACAAATGTGATTTTAAAAAATAGTTGAGATAATTATAAAGTAAATTCTCCCAGCATGAAGAACTTCAAAATAGCTTGACTGATTATTTAATCACTTCAGTAAGAGGCTTCTGGATCTGTTACAGAATTAGATTTTCTAATATTATCTGACATCCCTTTGACAGCATTCAACACATAATGATACCAGCAGGAATAGTATTGTCTCAATTGAAATTAAGGTAAACTGAGGCACAAACTCCCAGCATGATAAATTTATTAGCAAGGCATGAATTTGCCAATAAATAGGGGTCTTAGCATCTTCATCAAAAGCTAAAACCCAGGATGGGATCTATGGATCATTTTTATAGGCAAAAGGAGAAGCATCCATAGAAAAATGTAGCATCATAGATGGGGGGAAATGGTATGACTAGCAGAAGACTGAGTATTGTAGGAAATATAAGTAAAGGTAATGGAGTCACCAGGGATATTATAAATAAACTAAGTGGTTTGTGGGTACACACACTGGGATTTATGAGAGACTAGACCTGGACATGAAGACCTGGACAGCCAAGCTGCTCCTAACTGACAAAGGTCAGTTAGCCAATTGTCCCCCTAGGCCAGAGGCTTTGAATCCAACAGACAAGGTAACAGGATATAACTGTGTTTAATTATGAACAACTAAAAGGTGGGATATCCACTCTAAAACCTTAAATCTAATGACATAACCCATAGGGAAAGGAAAGACTTATTTCTACACTAACTTGGTAATCTAAACTGACAGGGCCCAAGGAGCAGTGGAGTCTCTGGGTGACTGCCTCAGACCTGGAACCTGCCAGGCTTGAGCAGCTCAGCTATGGGCTTTGTGGCTTTGGGATTCTCACTGCAATCCACTGATGATCTCTGGATGCCAAGAGCCAAGGTGGTCTCAGGTACCAAGTAGGGAGGGTTTGCTTGAAACGCTGTCCACCAGATCTCAAACTTTTCCTCTTCCTTGGCACAGGACTGTTGATCTTCTCTCTCTGCTAGATGCCACCACTCTGGATCCCAGGGGAAAATCAGGATACAGGATGTCCTTTTACTCTGAGTGCTCCCAGGGCTAACCACAGTTTGTGTTAACCCCCAATGGAGTCCTTCCCAGAGCACAAGTCACTTCTTCCTGCTCCCTCATTCCATCCTGGAATTCCCAGCTCCAGCTCCTTCCTGCTAGATACTTCTTAATACCTAATCAATAACTAATCTTATCTTCCTCACAACAGTATACAGGGCTAGCAACCATTCCTCTTTCCATCTTGTTGCTGACTGTGTCCACTTTCAAGGTTGGTTAGCAGTACATGGATAACAAATCATACTTCCTTGAAGGACAGAGATAACAAACTAGACTTCCCTAAAGGTGGACTGGTAGAATAAAAATAACAAATTTCCTTGACATAACAACAGATCATTAATTTCACAGAAAAACAGAACTTCTAATCTTAACTCAGAGACAATAAAATATGACTTAGGCAATTACAAAAACACAGTGGTAAAATCAATTTGATTTTCTCCTCCAGGATCAAACTGTCAGGTGCCTAACAAGTTCACAGAGCTGAAGTCAGATGAATCTTATCAGTGCCTCAAATACAAAATTCAAAGCAAAACAGCAAGAGTTATAGCAGTTGCAGGTATACAGATACATGGAAAAAGGCATGAGATGTTCATTATCCTTTTTATTTGATCAGCTACCAAAAGATGCCAATTTAATATGTTAAGAAATCTTGTGTGGTCAATAGAAATGCTTTTATTTCATAAAAATAAGCCATTTCACAAATTTAATAATAGTCTATTCTAATTTCTATACCATCAATAGTATATTTATTTTTGAAGTGTGAACCCTATGCAAAAGCATAAGAAGACCATCCAATAAAAAAAAAGGAAAAAGACAAGTATCAAAATTTAATTGTTTTAAGGGAAAATACACAAGAATTTTTGTAAAGCAATAGCTACATCTAGTTATTAGGATTAACTCTTAATTCTAACAGAATTACACTGGATTTTGCAAAATAGGAGGGAAGAGTTAAGATGATAAGGGTAGAAAGAAACACATGAAGCTCCTCAACAAAACTCCAAACAGCCCAAGAAAAACCATAAGATTGAATCCTGATGAGGAAATTGAAGAAAAAGTCACAATCATTTTCTAGTCCAGGTAGTCACAGGGAAAAAAACAGGTGTCTGCAGACCCTTGGTAAACTGCCTGGCCAGAAGCATCCCCCACATGAAGCATTTCTATGCATGGGGAAAGGCTGTGCAGCAAGGCAAGAGGAAATCCTAGAGGCATTACCAGAGGACCCCTAGCAACATAGTAGGGAATCATGACAGTTTTGTCACCCACTATCCAACTCTGGACCATAGATTCTGGGCAGAGTGAGGAATGGCTACATACAAGAGCAGCACTGTCAGTAAGACATGGTAGAAGGTCTTCAGAAATGTACTGAGAAAGAGCAGAAGACTCAAAGCAAGCAGCAGCTACATGGCTCAGACACCAGTAGCAGAGCAGAATCTCAAGTTCCAGCTTCTATCCCAGTCTTGAAGCCAACAAAAAAATAGCCAAGGAAGAAATACTAGACCAAAGGTAAGACTACAGTTTTGTCACTATGTACTACCAGAGATTCCCAGCTGGCTTTTAATAGCTGAGTCTAGCAGAAACCTATTGTTGATCAAACTCAAACTCAGGTCAGAAACTTGCAGAGATACAACCAGGGAAGGCAGTAATCAGACATTGCCTAGGATTAAACCAATTTGAGAACATTGAAAGCTTGCATATTCCCAGCCTAAGCTGTTCTTGAGAGCCCAGAAAAACATAATTTGATATTCAAAGAAAATAGCAACAGATCACCCCAGAGATGGTCTGGACCTTCCCTCTATAAATATATAGAGCCTGGATCTAAAGTAAAATTAAAAATCATTAATGTAAGGGGGCAGCTGGGTAGCTCAGTGGAGTGAGAGTCAGGCCTAGAGACAGGAGGTCCTAGGTTCAAATCCGGCCTCAGACACTTCCCAGCTGTGTGACCCTGGGCAAGTCACTTG
>NW_025395236.1:0-5891 GCF_016433145.1 Gracilinanus agilis | reverse complement strand
ACAGAAGAAACCAGAACTGCTCTCTTGTGGTGGGGTTCATAGTGGATAGAGTAGTTATCTCTGTGCCCTCCTTCCTCAAAAAATCCTCAAACATCCCTAACCCTGTTATCTTGAATTCCCTCATCCTTATAATAAATCTTAATTAGTTTATTAGGGTAGTTTGGGGCTGTTACTTGGAGGGGAGGAAGACTGATCTTGTGGCTGAGGGGAAGATGAATAACAAACACCATCTTGAAGGGTAAAGCTACTAATGCTGTAGCTAAAGGGAGGGACTAATCCAAAATGGCTGCTGTCTGACTGCTTTTCAGTATTTTGTTCACAAGATTGCTTTTTGTGATTAAATCAGGTTCTTTGTTTTGTTTTGGCTTGCCACAAATGTATGTGCTATGAGTATTGATGGTAAATGGGTGGGTATCTAGCCTCCACCCTTGTTAGCTTTGAGAGGGCCAGATCAGCTATCACTCACCCACACCCCAGGGAAGACCTATGAGGAAATAAACTTAAAAAGGTTCCCAACTGGGAAAGCTATAGTGGGGATGTTGAAGGAAGGTGTGGGGGATGCGTTGTGACCCTGATGGGTCAGATCCCACCCTCAGATCCAGCACTAGCGAGACAAGCCTCCCCACTCCCAAGTTCTCGTCCATTTAAAAACACATACCCCATTTACCAGCAGTGATCTAGACAGCCTAAAATAGAGATTCAGCAATTGGCACACACAACCACAACAATGCTTCAAAGAATTTAGGCGTGCGGTGAAGATTTATGATCCTTCTTATCCTGATGTTGAAATTCTTTAGGAGAATTATTTAGCCCAGACCAAGCCCAACAATTTATTAGGGAGACCCAGGAAAATAATCACTTGACATCATGGCATGGTGTATGATGACATGGAGTTATCCAACTCACAAAACCACGTTTATCTGAAACGTGGTAGGCAAGATTTAATGGAGAGAATGGTAAAACTAGCTAAAAGACCAAATGTCTGGACTCGGTTTGAGGCACTTGGGAAGAATACCTTTCTTGACAGGGTCTTCGAAGCTGGAAAACTCATTCTCGGGTTCACAAATTTGGAGGAGCAAAATTGGCAGCACATTCGCAGACAATTCATCAAGGTAAGTAGTTTACCTCATCAAGTCTTACTTCCAGACTCAATGTCCTGGGTGGGAGGAATTGAGGAAAATAGTAAACTATATCCAGTCAGGATCACAGGGGATGGTAGAGAATAAACAAACAGAGAAGTCTAAGAATGAAATCTTTAGTGATCTTAAGCTACTGAAAGAAGCAAAATCTACACTTAAACAAAAAGAGATAGAAATAAAAAATGTAGCAACCCTGCAAGCTAAGAACAACATGAATAGGTCACAATACCAACCTGGACAGAGCACTGACGTAAAAATCGCTACCTTTGTGAGAGAAGGGGCCATTTTGTGAAAGTTTGTTGGTATAAACAACAAATTAATTTCAAAAACCCAAATAGCACTAATAACCAAAGGAAAACTTACTCTAATAGTTATTCCAATTCAAAATACAATCAAAATAATTCTTATGCCAGGAAAAATGGTAGATGCTGCGATCATGAATGTGGGGGTGCAAAAAAATACACGCAGCAAATCACCAGACTTGGGTACAATGGAGAGGTACATATCACCAGGAGAAAGACCACAATATTCAGGTACATAAGCTAGTGCATGAAGCCAGGACTCTGTGTTAGCACTCAAAATCATAGGGAAAGAGTGCAAAGGCAAGGAAGGGACAAAAAGCCAATTAGACAAAAGTTGGGACTTTAAAATAGTGGATGGGAATGGTGGAACAATGACTGAAAGCAAAGAAACCTTAGATGAAGAAATGCAGTTACAGAAAGACAAAGTATAAAAAAATGACATTTATGGGACAGAAACAGCAAAGACAATAGAGGAGAATCAAAACAATATACAAACAGACATACTTACAAGCATAAAGACATGAAAAGAGAGTACAAGAGACATGATAATGAGAAAAGCAAAATCATAGACATAAATCAAATCAAATCACAAGAAAAAGCAGACAAACCTCAAATCTGCAACATATACAGAAAAAGAATCCACAGACATGCAAAATCAAAACACAATGACAGAAACTTCACCACAAAAGCAATTATTGACCAATGAATGCACAAAACTTACAGAGATTAAATCAGTTAGATGTTCTGATCAATTTAAAACACAAACTGATACAGAAATAGATAAAACAAAACAGATCTGTACATATGAGAATGGGAAGGAAAGATTAGAAAAGGGATTTTTAAGCATGCAAGAAAATAATCCCCCCAAGAGGAAAGGGAAAGTGATATTGCAAATGAGTTTTCAGGAAGTAACAATAACTTCAATGCTAAATCCAAACTGCAAGGACTTTGTTCCTGCCACATCCAGGACGGATTCTGTTCCAAACATACCAGTCTTGTCATTTTACAAACACACAGGGATGCAGGTAGAAAAATCACAAGAGTCAAAGAAAAATCAAGAACAGAGATATGTGAAACCTGAGGTGGCAAAAGAAGGAAACAAAATCAATACAAAACTTCTGTTGCTTACTGGAGGGGATAGCAAAAAGTATCTGAAACAAACCTTAATTGAAGTCCATCTTGTTAATGCAAAAGGCAATGAAGTATCAAAGAACCCAACCTGCATAGAATTTATCCTTTCAACAGCTCCCAAGGAAAATTCTGTACCAAAAGTACCAATTCTTGCACCTTCCAAACACACAGAAAAGCATGCAGAAAGATCAACTATTAAATTAAAGGGCCTTCAAAAGCAAGCAAATGAGTAAACTTATGCAGAAGCAGGGGAGAATGAAAAGGAAAACAGAAATACAAAACAAACTGTATCTACATTCAAGCTTGCTAATGCAAAAAAAGTAAAGAGACAATGAAGTCTTACAATGAAACCTTTAATCACAGAGAAGTTTTTCTTGAGTCAAACAAAAATGAAGATCAAACAGAAATGATCAAGAACACAAAAGAATCTTTTCCTTACCCAAACCCAGTAATAAAAATAGAATCAAATCATACCTTAACAAGCTAAAACAACATCTTGCATGATACAAATGTACCAATCAATGATATTACTGAAGATAGAGGTCACACAACAACACAATCATGAATGAGAAAGATCAAGGGGAAGTGAATAGCAAAGGGGAAACAAGCAACTTTGGAGGGAAACAGACTGGGTTGGATATAGCACCAGGAAAGGACTGTGATACCATCGTCAACATCAATCCACTGGTGCCAGTCTATCAAGATAATGAAAAGAAAGAACCACACGTGACAGGGGTGCAAATGACATTTACCCTGCACCAAATAATTCAAATACTACAAAAAACTGTCTCTAAACCATCTCCAAAACATAGCAAAGTCAATAATGTACCACAAGAGGAAGAAAAGGGAGAAATCATAGAAGCAGTCAATCAAGAAACAGAAAGCAATGAACCATACATGACTAGCATGCTACCAGAAAATGATTTAACAAACATGGACATTGAGTCCATTTTAGCATTAGATATAGTTCATACTAAACCATCACGAACATACTCTATTCACACAAACTCTGATGACATGAGTTCTGATGATGAAGGGAAAATGAAAATACTATATCAAGAGGCAAATGTGCCAGCAGTCATGACACCAGACACAGGCACTGCAGAAAGACAGTTATGATTAAGTTACCAATATGACACTAGTTGTGATGAAGAAGAAAAAATAGAAAATCCATATCCAAAAGAAACTAGGCTGAGTTTGCAACAATACAAAGAGATGGTAACAATTCAGCAACTCTCACAGCTAGAGTCTGAATGGCATAACTTCATAGCTAGGAATGAAGTCTATAAGAAGAAAGTCAGCAAAAAGAAAAAGAAAAAGAGCCTTATGATCTGGGGAATATATGCACTTACAATTACATAGTGCACGATAGAGAATACCAACAAAGTGTAGGATAGACTGTAGTAGGAAAGGCACAGCAGATGGATGGAATCTGAGCAACACTGGGGGCTAGTTCCAATGACAAAAAACATTATACCTCCAAAGAAACCTGTATGCTCATGGATATTGAATCCACAAACTCAAATTACAGAAAGAGTTTATACATAGAACACAGAAACCATCATCTAATAAGTGTAAAGCCAAGATACAGAGAATATGTGTACCTGCATAAAAAAGAGCATTGTAAAATGAATTCAAAATCAAGAAATAAACATACATATATAACATACACACACAATCAAATGATAAACACCACTGAAAAGCATCACGATCCATATTGTTCCGGTATCCAGACCAGAGACCTTTCAGCCGGCAAGTGGTTGGACGACCGACAAAATGTGATGGGGATACAGAGAAGAGGGAAAGAATCAAGAGAAGAACAGGAAACCAGAAAATCACCAAGGACAAGATACAAGGAAAGAGGACTGTGAAAGACAGTGGGAAAGATCAGGATCTTTGCAAGAGGACTGTGAAAGACAGTGGGAAAGATCAGGATCTTTGCAAGGAGGACAAGGAACAGGAGTTGTAAGACTAGTGCAACAGTAGCACAAAAACATTAACTTCACACAATAGAAAATTGCATTCACAGTACATAAAATTCATCAAGGAAGAGAATCTACAGGCAACTTGAGAAGCCAGACAACTGGAAATGAAGAAAAGGTAAGTATGTGCATCCACACAACACAAAAAGGACATGAAACCCAACACAAACTGATAACTAGCCAAGACTGTGCGTAAATAAGCAAGTGTCAAAAAGACTGGATTGTACATATGTATATAAATGTATAAGAATGTACATAAATGTGAATAGTTAACAATTCATGAAGGTCTTAGCCAAGTATGAAGCTGAAAAGCTTTGTATCAGGTTAACACTGGAATGCAGATTGCAAAAAGGATGTACATAGTTTAAAATGTGAATAACAGTATTATAGATGGAAACCTTAGAGTAGGCTGTAAATACTTCCAAACCATGTAACTACTAGACATACTAATAGTAGTAGAAATAATTAGGGAAATAGACATAGGAACAGAGATAGGGAAAATTCAAAATTCAAGGAAGAAAGAATCAGGGAGAAAATAAGAACACAGGTTAAGAAAATAAGAACAGGGTTAAGAATAGTTTAAAAGACAGTAGCAATACTAATCCATTAACCTTTGTCATTGATATAAAGTAGTATTGTATTTAAGACATAAATAGGCAAAGCATAGGTAAAGTACTAGTTAAACATAAAAGAACATTGATTTTATTGTTATTGCATTAAAAATAGAGCAAGTAACTAAGCAGAAATAAGTTAAGGATATTGTTTAATAAGCTTAGACATAAAAACTAGGTACAAAATTGTTAAGAAATAGGAATTGCTATGTTGCAAAACTTTGATATTGTATTCATTAGGAAAAGTCCATTAATTGTTGCAAAATTGTTTCACATGCTAGAAATATGTATTGGAACCTTGTATTCCCTTCCTTTCCCAATTTTCCTAGCCTGCCTTAGCAAAGAGTAGAAAGGACAGCATTAATATAGAATAAGATAAATGTAGGATTTTTTTTTATTTTCTGGGGGGGGGGGGCGGGGGAGGAATGAAGAATAGAAAGGGAATAGATAAGTAGTGTAGGTAGAACATAACGTGGACCCTCCAGTGGAACGTCCACAAGTCAAAAATGGGGGAATTGTAACAGTGTGGACTGAATTTTGCAAAGGAGAGCAGGCAATTGGAGTTGAAGCTGGCCTCAGGAGGTTTCAATTAGGAGAGGCCAATAAAGGAGGGAATTTGGTAAAAATTCTGAAGATTCTAAACTGCCAACAGCCAACTACCAAGGGCCAACTGCCAAAGACTCCTGAGAGGACATTCAAGTCTCTGGTGGGCTTGGGGGTGGATGG
>NW_025395235.1:0-4240 GCF_016433145.1 Gracilinanus agilis | reverse complement strand
CCTTGTCTCACCCCCCACCCCACAAACACACACAATACACACAGAGACATGTATTTATTGACACAGGATGGACCACTTTCAAAGCAGATGGCCCTGGGGAAAAGGAGAAGAAGATGAGAGCCCTTCCTTGGGCCCTTCAAAATGGCGACCAAGATGGGTTTTCTTTCTTACCCCTAAACAGGGCTATCATGGCATACAGATACACCCTCAAGGTGGAACAGAATCTCTATTTTGAGAGGAGGAGGAAGGGCAGTCTCAAGGATCCAATGGCAGAAACCCTTTTCCCATGGAACTAATACATATGGAGAAAGGATGCCTCATGCGGGCAGCTCAGTGGATAGAGAGAAGGCCTAGAAACAGGAGGTCCTGGGTTCAAATTCATCCTCAGAAGACTTCCTAGCCAGGTGACCCTGGGCAAGTCATTGAACTCCAATTGCCTAGTTCTCGCCACTCTTCTGCCCTGGAACTGTGACTTAATATCAATTCTAAGGCAGAAAATAAAGGGTTTTTTTGTTGTTTTTTTAAACCCTAACCTTCCACCTTAGAATCAGTCCTACCAAGGCAGAAGAGCAGGAGGATTAAGTGACTTACCCGGGTTCATACAGCTAGGAAGTATCTGAGGCCAGATTTGAACCCAGGACCTCCTCTCTTTAAGCCTGGCTCTCCATCCCAGCTGCCCCCAATAAGAATTTTTTTAAACGCCCTTTAAAAATTGTTTAATGAATTTTTTAAAAAATGCATTGTGATGCCAGCTAATAGTCCTTTGAAAATGTGAAAGCAATTTGGCCATAGGGAGAACATGGTACAACTGAAAAACCATTGGTCTTAATACATGCAATACATAAGTAAAGGTCGGCTTAAATAACTGGAGTGAGATTAATGGCTTATAGTCGAGCTGTGCCAATATAATAAAAAATGACAATGCTATCCAAATTAATTTACTTATGCAGGGCCCCACCAAACTACCGAAGGACCACTTTATAGCCAGAGAGAAAACAGTAAAATTCCTTTGGAGGAACAAAAGGTCAAGAACCTCAAGGGAAATAATGAAAAAAAGTGGGAGGGAGGAGAACCTGGCGGGGTCAGCTCTCAAACTACTACAAAGCAGTCAGAATCCAAACTCTCTGTTACCGATCAAAAACAGAAAGCTGACCAGTGTAACAAGTTAGGGAGAAAGGCTACAGGCACCAAGAGATATGTAACAGTGCTGGATCAACCAGAAGACCCCCAGGGGAGGCTCACTACGGAAACAAAAACTGTTGGGAAAATTAGAAAGCAATCTGGCAGAAATTGGGCTCAGACCAGCATCTTGCTACAAACTATTAAGTTTAAATGGCCCTAGGGCATAATTATGATAGGGCATAATAAGTTCAGATCATAAACAAGTTCAAAAAGGGGAGGAAAGGTGATGCCTTTCATAATTATGTAGAGGGGAAACAATCTTGAGGGGAAGAGTCCATGGAAGGGTTCTTGAAGGGGGAAGGGTCCATGGAAGGGTCTTTGAGGGGGAAGAGTCCATGGAAGGGTCCTTGAAGGGAAACATCCTTGAGGGAAGGATCCATGGAAGGGTCCTTGAGAGGGAAGGGGCCTCGGAAGGGTCCTTTGAAGGTAAACATCCTTAAGGAGAAGGGTTCATGGAAGGTCCTTGAAGGTAAACATCCTTAAGGGGAAGGGCGCATGGAAGGGTCCTTGAAGGGAGGACTCATAGAAGGGTCTTTGAAGGAGGAAGGTCCTTTAAGGAAAACATCCTTGAGGGGAAGGGTCCATGGAAGGGTCTTTGAGGGAAGGGTCCATGGAAAGCTCTTTGAGGGGAAGGGTCCATGGAAGAGTCCTTGAGAGGAAACATCTTGGAGAAGGGTTCATGTAAGGATCTTTGAGGGGAAATATCCTTGAGGGGAATAGAAGGGTCCTTGAGGGGAAACAGCCTTGAAGGAAGGGTCCTGGAAGGGAAGGGTCCATGGAAGGGTCCTTGACCAAATAAGGGTCAGATGTGATCATAGGAGATAAAAATAAATAATTCCAATTATAGTCCATAAAGTGAAAAGCTTCTGCACAAACAGAATCAATTCAGGTAAAATTAGAAGGGAGCATTTGAGCAGTTTATTGGGGGGGAATCCTAGAAACAAGCCAAAATATGTAGGAAATTGATATAAATATTTAAGGACAAAAGACGTCCTACAATAGATAGATAATCAAAGGCACATAAACAAGCGATTCTCAAGGGAAGAAATCCAAGTTAACAAGAACCACCAAAAAAAAAAAAGTTCCAAAATCATTCATTAGGGAAACAACTCTGAAGTCCTTCCTCACAGCCTCTGTATTGGCAAAGATGACAAAAAGAAAAAAGAAACAATTGTTAAAGAAGAAATTGTTAGAATTCTGATGGTTGCCATGACCAAAGGAGTCCAGAGGACCAAGGATGAGGCAGGTAGCCCCTGTACTCTAGACAAAGAATGAGACATACATTTTTGGACAAATATGTGGATTTTTCTTTGATTATGTTTATTTGTTACAGGGGAGGATTTTTTAAAAATCTTGGCTAGGAAATTGGGAAACAGGAGGGACTAGTAACAGTGACCCCCAGAAAACTGTCTTTGAAGCATTTTAAAAACATATCAGGGGGCAGCTGGGTAGTTCAGTGGATTGAGAGCCAGACCTAGAGATGGGAGGTCCTAGGTTCAAATCGGGCCTCAGACACTTCTTAGCTGTGTGACCCTGGGCAAGTCACTTGACCCCCATTGCCTACCCTTACCACTCTTCTGCCTTGGAGCCAATACACAGTATTGACTCCAAGATGGCAGGTAAGGGTTAAAAAAATAAATAAAATAAATAAAAACATATAGGAGAGAAGAGTTCAGAGGGAGATATGAACCAGCAGGACAGCTTTGAAACTGATGGGATAGATTTATTACATATCTTTTAAATGCAAGACATACATAATACATAATAAAAATTTAGTTTCCTATGCAATCAAGATTCTTCTTCCTGTTCTTTGTATATGGAAATGTTTGTGTTTCTTGGGAGTTTGTCAAATTCAAATTTTTTAAAATCAAAAATTAAAGGGATAAAAATAAAGGGAAAAAGCACTAGATTTAGAGCCAGAGAACATGGGTTTGAATCTCAGCTTTGCTTCTTATTAGCTACGTGACCTCAGGCAGCTCCTTTGGCCTCTATGGACCTCAGTTTCCTTAGCTGTAAAATGGGGTGCAGGGCACGGACTGGACAGCCCGGGAGCTCCCTTCTAGCCCTGGCTGTACGGTTCTCCAAAGGGTGTCCACATAAGGAGACTGGGGAGAGGTGTGGAATTATGAATCTCGAAATAAAAATCATCTGATGTCCAAAAATCAGGATCTGAGAGAATGGAGAAAGTATCACACAGAGAAACCGAAAAACGATAAATATCAAAAGGAATGTTTGGCTACATCTTCTCCTTGTAAATGCAAATGGGAGCCAAGTTTTTCTTTTTTCTTTTACGCCGAAGAAAGAAAACATGACTACTGTATACTCTATGAGCTGAATCCGGACAGCTGGCAATGTTTTTCTTTTGAAGAGACAAGACTTCCTAATCAATAATACTTTTTAGAATGTCCTACCGATTAGCATTTTCCACACATAGCCAGCCGGCCCTTAACAGATCTTCAACAGGGAACTTCAGAAAAAACCTGGCAGCGGCCCTGAAAGGAATACACAGCCTGGCTTAGCAGCCTTGGGAGGCAGAAGACCTTGGTTCAAATCCTGCTTCAGACACAGACTGGCTGCCCATCCCTGGACAAGTAAGTCTCTTTAGTTCTCAGCGTCCCAAGAAAACATGGCGGAGGGGGTGCCCCCCCCCCCCATTGGCCGAAATCACAGGTCCGGACCTCCCTCCACAAATAGGTAACCAAAAACATCCCTTCTTCTATTTTCTTTGGGTTAACAGGTTAAAATTTCTATTAGACCTTTTCTAGAACGCCTAGATGAGAAATCAGAAAGCCTAATTCTAGAATCAGACTTTTTTCTAGAATTCCAGAAACCAGAACTTCTGGGGATGGAGAGGGGAGCCTTAAATAATATATAAAACCAGATAATAATATTCTCTTATCTCAAGGGTCCTTAACCTGGGGTTCGTCAAACTTTTTTTTTAACAAATCAATTTCAATTTATGAAATTGAAGTCAAATCAATTTATTTTATGTATTTTATTGTATGTTATGTATTTTATTTTATATATTTAAAAATATCATTCAAGAAAAAGTCTAGTC
>NW_025395234.1:0-10124 GCF_016433145.1 Gracilinanus agilis | reverse complement strand
GCTCCAGAAGGGTTGTTCTCAGGGACGTAAACAACGTAGGAAGGTTGGAGGAAAATGGGGGTATTGTCATTGACGTCAGCTATGTGCAGAGTGAGGGTTCTGCTAGTGGACAGGGGAGGGTTTCCTTTGTCCGTAGCAGTGACTGTAATGTTATACTCTGGGGTCTGTTCTCGGTCCAGGGGCCCATCTGTCAGCAGCTTGTAGTAGTTCCTGGAAGAGGATTCTAGTCTGAAAGGTGCACTTTCCTCTACGCGACACGTGACCTCCCCGTTGACTCCAGAATCTTGGTCTAGTGTTTTCACCAAGGCTACCAGTGTTCCGGAGGAACAATCTTCAGGGATCTTTGCTGAAATGGAAGTGAATATAACTTCCGGGAAGTTGTCATTAACGTCCAGAATTTCAATTTCAACGGTGCACTGAGTAACCAGACCGCCCCCGTCCCTCGCTTCCAACACCATTGAGTAGTCCTTGGTCTTTTCAAAGTCTAGGCTCTTTAGAGATGTAATTTCCCCGCTGTTTGGATCCAGAGAAAACATTTGCCATTCTCCGTGGGAAGAGCTGTCGAAGGAAAAAGTGATTTCTGCATTGACCCCCTCATCCTTGTCACTGGCCTCCACACGCAGCACAAAGGAACCTGGGGGCAGGTTTTCGAGCAGACTGACCTTGTAGATGTCCTGGCTGAAGACAGGGGCATTATCGTTGGCGTCCGTGACACTGATTCTAATCTGAGCCGTGCTGCTTCGTGCTGGGTTCCCGCCATCCACCGCACTCAGAACCAAGTGATAGGAACTTTGTCTTTCTCTGTCTAGAAGTTTCTCTAACACAAGTTCAGCGTATTTATTGCCATCTTTTTTCTTTTTTACTTCGAAGGAAAATACAGGATTGGTGCTTAGGTAGTAAGTTTGGAGGGAATTGAGTCCTGTATCTGGATCATGGGCGGGTTCTAATGCAAATTTCGCACCTAGCTGGGTAGACTCAGAGATATTTAAATTGATGACGTTTCTCCTGAACTGGGGTGGATTGTCATTTATGTCTTCGATTTCCACGTTGACATAGAAAACATTTAAAGGATTTTCCACTACAGCTTCTAATGTCAGAGCACAAACTCTTGTTTGGAGGCATATCTGCTCTCGGTCTATTCTGTCTCTAACAAGTAAATCCCCTCTCTCTAAGCCCACACTAAAGAATTCTCTTTCTCCATTAACCCGGAGCTTCCGGTAGGATAAATTGCGGATTTCCAGTCCCAGATCTTTGGCAAGATTCCCCACCACCGATCCTTTTTCCATTTCCTCGGGAATCGAGTAGCGAATCTGCTCTGAAAGCGCGCGGCAGAACAAAGACACCAAGAAATGAAACAGTACTTGCCTCTTGATCGGCCAGCCCCTCCGCCCAGCCCTGATTCCCATCTCTCCGGCTCTTAGTACCGCTGCTTTTCCAGTAAGGGAAATCACACTTCAAACCATTTCTGGATTTTAAGACTCCCCCCACAGCGAAGAAGCGTCACTATTTCTACTGATCAGTGCATCAGGGACAAGCTCTGTGGAGAAAAGAGTCTCATTAAGGACTGGGTCCCTTCTCTGATGTGAGCTCTGGGACGATGCAGGATATTACTCTGTAGGAGTTTCCTCCAATCAATCTCGAGTCTCAGTTCTGCCTCGGTATTGGCGGACAGCGGCGCTCGGAGTCTCTTCTCTAGAACTGCACTCAAGTAAGTAAATAAGTGCGCCACCAAGGGTCAATACAACTGAGTGCAATCAGAACCCTTTCTCTAGTGAAACTGCTTTTGGCAGTAAATTGATGTAATCCTATGGGCTGGCAAACGAATTCCTGAGGAGTTTGTTACGTCTTGCATTTTCCTGGATTCCTAGTCTTTTTTTGTTATTGTGCAGTCTTTTCAGTTGTGTGACTCTTCGTGAATCCATTTGGGGTTTCTTGGCAAAGAAATTGAAGTGGTTTGCCATTTTCTTCAGCTAATTTTACAGACGAGGAACTGAGACAAATAAGGTTAGGTGACTTGTCTAAGAGTCGGTCACACAGTTAGGAAGTGTCTGAGGCCAGAGATGAGCCGTTCTGACTTCATGCCCAGCACTCTATCCACTGGTACCACGTGGCTTCCCAGTTTTCTCAGTCTTCTAGTTTTGGAAATATGTTTTGATGTAATCTTGAAGTTTATTTGGTGGAGAATGCTTCCCCCCGCCTCCTTTGTATTTCTGAAGATATCGAATACTAGAGTCTTGGAGTGAACCTTTGATGAGGTGGTAGGTTGAAATTATGAAGAAGTCTCAGAATAGAAACAAAAATCTCAGAATAGTGTATTCTCCTAGGTCAGAATTTTAATTTTTCTTATTTTTTCTAAACTCTTGTCTCCAGTCTTAGTATCAATTCTAAGACAAAAGGGCAGAGGGTTAAATGACTTGCCCATGGTCACATAAGCTAGGAAGTGTCTGAAACTGGATTTGAACCAACATTCTCTCCAGACCTGGCACTCTCCTCTGTGCTACCAAGGTGTCCCAGGATATTCACTTTCAAAATATTGATCATTTTAGATTCTCTCAGCACTGTGTAGAAAGCACAAGAGGTGCAATCTGATCAACTAAAATGAGAGAAAAGGAAAATGATTCATCTTGAGGAGATTGGAAAAAGAGTCATATGAATGCACTATTGGTGAGCTGTGAACTAGTTCAACAATTCTGGAGAACAAATTTAGTGTTGTTCCCAAAAGGCTGTAAAACTGTGCATCCCTTTGACCAAGCAATAGAGCTACTAGTCCCAAGGAGACTTGAAGAAAGACAACATGTTCAAAATATTTATAGCAACTCTTTTTTTTATCACAATGAATTTGAAACTGAGGAGATGCCTATCAACTAGGGAATGGCTGAACAAATTAGGATATATAAATATGATGGAATACTCTTATGCTGTAAGAAATAATAAAATTAAAAAAAAACCTGGGAAGATTTTTATTAATTGACTCAAAGTGAAATGATCAGAACCAGAACAATTTACACAGAAATAATAATATTGTAAACATAATCAACTGTGAAAGATTTCATTATTGAGATCAGTATGATGATCCAACAGAACTCCAGAGGACTCACTATGTAAAATACTATTCACCTCCAAACAAGAGAGCTGATGGACTGAGTGTAGATTGAAGTATATTTTCCTAGTTTTTTTAAGGGAACATGTCAAATATAGAAATGTTTTGCATGAAAATATGTATAATAAATGAAGATATTTATAGTGGGTATTGCATTTCTTGCTTTCTCAATGGGTAGAGAAGGAACTGGAGGGAGGTAGGACATTTGGAATTGAAAATAAAAGAAGTTCAGAACAACACAACAAAAAAAGAAAAGACCAACAGACAAGACAGGTAAGGGGAGACTATTCACAAAATGGGAATGGAAATAAACAGTTCCCTTATATCTGGTTCTGAGGAAGCCACCATTTTGTAAAAAGAACATTTCTAACATGACTATAAAGATACCCTCTTCCCAATTCCTCCTACTTTTGTCTTTCAGTTTAGCTCAGAGATTGGCATATCAGTGTTTCTTAGGAGAGTAATGACTTAAGAAAAAAATGAACATTCAATGTATGCTAAAGAGACCACAGAAGAAATTTCTTCCACAGAAAACAACAAATGTGAAGAATTAAGCTAAACTTGGGAGGAATTGTAGGAACTGGTTCAAAGTGAAGAAAGCAGAACTGGGGAACAATTTACACAGTGATTACAATATAAAGGAAATAACATTGAAAAGCATCAACTCTGATCAATACAGAACTAATCATGACTTGAAAGGAATGATAGTGAAATTCTCACTAATCTGAGACAGGAATGTAATTGCAAAATGAGATGTTTTCGCACTAAATCAATGTTTTCATATGTTTTGCTTAACTATTCCTTTGTTACAAAGAAAAACCTATTGGAAAAGCATTAGGAAACAATAGTTAAGAAAAGAACATCAATAAAACATTTTTTAAAAAGATCAAATCATGTTTCTCTGCTCAAAATCTTTCAATAGAAATCTTATATACTTAAGACCTCTACAATTTAATGACTTGTTTCTCCAGGTTATCTCACATACTACTTTCTTCGTGTACTATAGGATCCAGGCAAACTGAACTACTTGCTCTAAAAGCCAATACCTTTGAATCTTTCTCACCTCTGTGCTTTTTTATGGCGATATTACCTATACTTGGAATATCCTTCTTTTCTTAATTTCCTAATCCAGTTCCCATCTTCTTGGATTAACTATCTATCCTTCAAGGATTGACCAACATCTCTATGAGGTACTATTTCCTTCTTGATGCCCCCAGCCTAATATACTTGACTAATGCAATTGATATAATAGAATGGTTTACTCCTCTTCTACATGCTTATTGTACATAATTTTATTACAGTTATTGGTGTTTCCGCCTCTCTTCAACTCTAAACTTTGTGAAAGAAGAGCACCTGACTCATTTTTCCTTTAGACATTGAACATAGTGAACATTTAATAAATGTCAGATCAGTCCATGGGTGGATGACCTGGAAAGTAGAAAAATTATTTTAAGCCAGCTTTCTGAACACAATAGGGGAGAAATAGTAGTTATGTGTGTGGGTCCTCAATGAGTGTAAAGGATGCCTTTATTTTAAGCACTATTCAAGAAATCCTTTGAACTTAAACCATATCTACAGATTGATAGTGTACCTACAGGTAGTTCTAAAAACAAAGGAAACTTTGAAAAATTTGTTATACTTTAAATGCGAAAGCTTGATTTTTTTCAGATATAGTAATGTATGTCAAGTACTTTGTAAATCTTAAATGCTTTAAGAGAAGATATTAATATCATTGTTATTATTATTTCACACCAAGATCAATATGTTCTTCCTCACTTATAAATTGCATTGATTTCTGTCAAGTAAGTAAAAGTTAATAAAATAATTACTAGACACTCAAAGAGAACTACTAGCTACCACAAAATAAATGGTCCACAAAGTACTCTATAACACCAGAAACTGGGAATACATGTTGCATTTAGTAAACTATGCAAAAAGTCAAATAATTTTCTCTATGATTTCCAGATTTTAGACTTTTACTCCAGATAAAAGGGAATTCTGCTAACATCTCATGGTAGTAAAATGACAAAGAAATGGACTCACCTGAATGACATTTTGATTCCCTTTACTAAACTCTGAATCACCGGAGAACAAAAGCGGTGTATTTTTCTCACAACTCCGCAGACTTAGGAGTGTGTCTGCATAGTTGGGCTGAGGGAAGACCAGTTGACTCTTCTGAGAGTCTGTGGTAAGGGAAACCTCATGAGAATATGACTGGAGAAAAGCCTGAACTCCATATGAATCCACAAATTGTGAGGCAGGGACTGCTACAAATTTGTCACTGCCTACCCCCAGTAGATGTGACCTCCACCATCTGTGTAGTCTGAGTCCCAGTAAAGTGATAATGAATGCAAAGAATAAACAAGAAACCGAAGCCACTGATATAATAAGGTACAATGTGAGATTTGAGTTATCATTGGCCTCAGGTGTTTCCATGATGCTAAGATCTGAAAGAATCTCAGGGATGCTATCTGCCACAACCACTGTTACACTGACAGTGGCAGAAAGGGGTGGCTCCCCTTTGTCAGTGACTGCCACCACAAGATTCTGCTTGAGGGCATCTTTGTCCAAGAATGAACGAATGGTTCTGATCTCACCATTGTGCAGGCCCACTGAGAAGAGCCCAGGGTCTGTGGCTTTGAGCAGGGAGTAGAACAGCCAGGCATTTTGGCCTGAGTCTCCATCCACTGCTACGATTTTGGTCACCAGGTAGCCTGGCTCTGCAGAGCGGGGGGCCAACTCTACCCCACTGGAGCCATCAGTGGGGAAAATGGGATATAAGACTTTAGGAGCGTTGTCATTCTGATCTAGGATGAACAGAGTCAGAGATACACTGCAGTTGAGAGGCGGTTCCCCTGAGTCTGTGGCTGTCACCCGTAGCTGCAAGTCCCGGAATTTTTCATAATCAAAAGACAGCAGAGCATAGAGGACACCAGTCTCTGAATTAATGGAGACATAGGAAGAGAGAGGAGCCCCCTGGAAGATGTCATCAGCTATCGTGTAAGTGATTTGGGCGTTCTCCTCGATGTCTGGATCATTGGCAGTTACTAAATAAAGGGAAGAGCCTTTTGGATTATTTTCCGGGATGTAAGCAGAATATGAAGTTTGACTGAAGGTGGGCGTGTTGTCATTGACGTCGGCCACATGCACGGTGATGTGAGTGTCTGTAGAAAGAGGCGGAGTCCCGAGATCTGTGACAGTCACGGTGATATTGTACATTGAAACCTGCTCCCGGTCCAGGGCCATGCTTGTCACCAAACTATAGTAATTTCCATAACTTTTTTCTAATTTAAAAGGTAGGTTATTTGGGATGGAACACATGACCTGACCATTCTCTCCAGAGTCTTGATCGTGTGCATTTAAAAGAGCAATGACTGTCCCTGCCGGAGAACTTTCAAGGATTGAGTTGGTCAGAGACGCGATGGTCACTTCTGGAGCATTGTCATTCACATCCACGACGGTCACCAGCACATTGGCTCTTGCAAAAAAACCCGCATTATCTTTAGCTTGCACTTCCATCTCGTAGAACCCTGATTCCTCATAATTCAGATGCCCTATTGTTGAGATGCTGCCTAAATGACTGTCCAACTCAAAAACTTGTTTGGCTTTGCTGTGGATGTTCCAGAAAGAATAGGTTACTTCCCCGTTAACTCCCTCATCAGGGTCGGTGGCGTTCACGGAGAGCAGCCAGGTTCCCACAGGGACATTCTCAGGAATACTCACACTGTATACGGACTGAGTAAACACAGGAGCGTTGTCATTCGCATCGAGGACAGTCACGCGGACTCGAGAGGTACCAGAGTGGGCGGGATTTCCCCCGTCGGAGGCTGTGACGATGAGATGGTGAACTGGCTCCTCCTCGCGGTCCAGGGCCCGCTCCAGCACCAGTTCCGGGTACTTGGCCCCGTCCGCTTTGCTTTGCACATGCAGAGAGAAATGACTGTTTGGGCTCAGTTGATAACTCTGGAGACCGTTCGTTCCCACATCCAAATCCCATGCATTAGGAAGAGGAAACTTCCTTCCTGGGGCTTCATGTTCACTTACTTCTATGTCTACTTCGTCTTCCTGGAATCTTGGAGCGTTATCATTAATATCAATTACCTCCACTTCTATCCCATAAATTTTCACTTTATCCTGCAAGAGAATCTCCACATTTAAAAGGCACTTGGGTGCTCCCGGGCAAAGCTCTTCTCTGTCTATTCTGTCTGTGGTGACTAAGCTGCCGCTTCTGCCATTTAAAGCGAAATGCTGCTTCTTACCTCTGGATACAATGCGGGCTCCTCTCTCCGACAGCTCCCGCGGCTCCAGCCCCATGTCCTTGGCGATGTGGCCCACGAAAGAGCCCTTTTCCATCTCCTCCGGCACCGAGTAGTGGATCTGTCCGGTTCCGTTGTCCCACAGCAGCACCAGGAGACAGCAAAACAAGATTCGCCCTCTGCTGGCCTGTTGCCTGTGTAATGTGGTCATTTCGTTTTTCCTAATTTATTGCCTTCTTTGTTCTCTTATCCAAATTCGGTGCGGATCTGCTCTTAGGCAGACAGTATCCTCAGCCAAGATCAGAATTGTGAGGACGAGTGGACTAATTCTCCTTGCAACCAGAGCTTGATCTTCTAATCTGCTTCTGCTTTATGAGGTAGGCGTGGGAAGGTTCAGACTGGATCTCTCCCAGTGTCTCTCTCCCTGATTGGTGAACAGCGGCGCTCAGAGTCCTCACCAATTATTGCACAAACTTTAAGTAAAGGAATAGATTTTTTTCTCCTACCAGGCTGAGTATCTGTCATGTCCCAATTTCGTCAAGAAGTCAGAAGCTGAATTTCTTTAAAAATACATTTCGACGTATTTCATTAAATATCTCCCAATTCCATGTATGTTTTTTCAGCATTTATTTAAAAATTTTTTTGAGTTCCAAATTCTGTCACTGCATTTCATCCTCCCCTTGAGAAGGAATATACCAAAAAAAAAAAAAATGAAAAATAAAGAAAAAAACTATGATTCAATTTGCCGAGTTCGTCAGTTCGCTCTCTGAAGGTGGACAGGATTTTTCATCATGGATTCTTTGGAAGAACATTTCTTTTAAAGGGAGACTTTCTTTGTTCTCTTAAAGTTTTCTTCACATCCTTGTCCTCCTGAGATAGATGACTGTAAAGTAGCACATCTTGCCATAATTTCTTTTTATTTAATTAAGTAATTAAGAATATTTCCCATGGTTACATGATTCATATTCTTCCTTCCTCCCCTCTCCCGCAGCCAACAAGCAATTCAACTGGGTTTTACATGTATCATTGATCAAGACGTATTTCCATATTATTAATATTTTCAAAAGAGTGATTGTTTAGAGTCTACATCCCCAACCATATCCCCATCGAACCATGTGATCAGGCAGTTGTTTTCTTCTGTGTTTCTACTCCTACGGTTCTTTCTCTGGATGTGGATAGCGTTCTTTCTCATACGTCCCTCAGAATTTGTCCTGTGTCAATGCATTGCTGCTAGTAAAGAAGTCAATTACATTAGATTGTGCCACAGTGTATCAGTCTCTGTGTACAATATTCTCCTGGTTCTGCTCCTTTCGTTCTGCATCAATTCCTGGAGGTCCTTCCAGTTCACATGGAATTACTCCAGTTCATTATTCCTTTTAGCACATCACCAACAGATACCACGATTTGTTCAGCCATTCCCCAATTGAAGGGCATCCCTTCATTTTCCAATTTTTTGCCACCACAAAGAGTTGGATCTTGCCATCATTTCAATTGTCAATTTTAGGATTTTTGTTCTTCAATTGACATCATAGACTAATTAAAATCATTGTACACGAATTACTTTTATTTTTTCTGTAATATATTCAATAAAATCAGTGTGTTAAATTCCAATAGGAAATGCACTGTTGGGTTCTGCTGAAAGGACGCTTTGCAGTGGGGAAAGGAGCAGCAAAAATTCGTCAAGGGAAATGTGCTATCATTCTAAAATCGAGAAAAGGATATGCTTCCATATTGGAAGAGTCAACAGGAGTATTTCCATGATGGGTTGTATTTTGCAAATGGCGGCCACCTCTCTAAGCAATATGTAGAATCTACTTTTTGGAATATGAAGATTTCTTTTTGCTATGGAAGTACTGGAAACCTCATCTCTGCCCTCAGCAACCAAACACCCAAAGCCTAGTATATACTATGCATGCGACACACAGAGGCTGTTTTCTGTCAGCTTAGATTTTTATATCAAATGAACTTCTGGGCTAGAGAATTAATTTCCTTTCAAAACGATTTAAAAGTAAATCTGAATGAAATAGTTACTCCAGAATTAGTCTTATTATTAGCATTTAATGAAAGTATAAGATAGCTATTAGAAACGGGAGAAAGCAATATTCTACCTAAACCACAGCAAAGAGCACTTCAGATTTATCCTTTGGGCTTATCAGGCACATTATAGAACATCAGTAATTTGAATTATTAATATGAATACACAACAAAAGGACAAATTAGGAAGAATTACAGTGCCTTTCAAATCTCCTGGGGGTAATAACACTTAAAGAATTAAGAGGCATAGGAAAATTTTTAAAATGAAAATATTATATCAAAATGCCTCCAACTTACCTTTTCGTTGCCAGCTGGGTTAGACTGCAAATCATTAGGCATTTCAGAAGAATCACTTGCTAAAGCATCAAAAGGACTACAGGAAAGGAAATTCTGTCCAATGGAACACTGGTCATTGGACTTCATAAAAGTGAATTCACATTTTCCTAACTCTGTAGGCAAACGTAGTTGGTTGGAATAAGGCAAAGTTCCATCTTCATAACAGGGTGGGATTGTAGGCTTTGAGTAGAGATCTGGTGGGAAACAATTTAATATTTTGGGATCGGAGGACCTCCTAAAGCGTAGAATGATGGCCGATATTACTGTGATTAGAAACAGAATCGAGATTAGTGCCAAAGCTATTACCAAATAAAACTGTATCTCAGATTGGGATTCGGAGGTGGTTGTACGCTCCTCCTTCATCTCAGGCAACGCCTCCTGCAGACTGTCTGCAAAGA
>NW_025395233.1:0-12061 GCF_016433145.1 Gracilinanus agilis | reverse complement strand
AATAAATGGATGCCTTTGATGCATTTTTCTGAAAAAAAAAAAAAAAAAAAGGAATTTTTCTGTAAGCACAGAAGTTTTCCTTGGTATTACTGTATTGATTATTTACTCTTAGTTGGTTTTTTTTAAAAATACAGCTAAAAATGATTTTCTTTTCTTTTTCCCATTCTGCCTTGAATTTCAGTTCTTAAATAAGAATGCATGAAAGCCTATATTTACCAAATACTTACCATCATTATCTGACAGAATTGAAACAAATGCACTTTGAATCTCCTTGAGATGAGACTAGAAGAAAAAAGTGGACTTTACTTGTATGTACAAAAACCTTTGGTCAAATATTATCCCTAGCTCTCAGACTGGGAATGATTCAGGACAATGTCAAATATCTTAGACTCTCCAATCTATATCTACATCCTTGAAGCAAGCTCTAATTAGACTGACATGCAATATTATAGGGGCAAGACTTACTCACTTACCTTTTTTACTTATAAGTATTCATCTCGTTATTGTATAACCTACATCTCTCTCTCTTTAACTTCTCATTTCTCACACTACTTAATGGTCCTTCCTCATGATCTTCTAATATAATTATACCTTTAAGGTATCAGAAGTGTATCAAAATACCAGAGCCTATCCCTTCCTACTTCAAATCCATCTTCTGACACAGTCTCCTACAATTAATGCCCTCTATCTCATTGTCAGATTTTAAGAATAAAACAGTCAGACCCATTTATATAGCTTTAAATTAGAAATATCACATTTGGGTTTCAATAAATTTGCTCACATTTCTAGTTCATAATAATGGATACTGCTACTTACCTTGATTTCTTTATGGGTACTCAGTTTCTTCACTAGGGAAAGGAGCCAGATGCAGGCAGCCTGCCTCACATGGGGGACAGGACTGATAATGTGCTTATTTAAAATCATGTCCAGTACCCATGGAACCACATCATTCACTTTGGCCTCTACTGGATGTGAACATTGTAGAGATAGGGTAAAAAAAGAAAAAAAAATGAAAAAATATTTTTACTCTTTTGGTTATTCCCCTGAATAAATGAAGTTGAAGGCAAGTTCATTCAGTCGCTCAATTCAATTGAAAGTAAATTTCCTGTAAACTCTTGTTCCTTAGAATAATTTGTGATCTCACTTGTGGGTACATACTCTCCTGCATCAATGCAATTAATAGCATTTCTTTCTCTCTTACAGATAGCAACAACTAAAAAAAATCCATCCTGAGTGGTCAGCCTTATTATGGTGCTGGGCTTGCCCATATTTTGCTAGACTGATGCTTGAATGAGACACATACATTCTGTACTAAGCTCCTTCACAGTGACCTTCATACTACCACAAACAAGTCTTACCAGTCAGACTTTGAATCTCCATACTTTTTTTTTAACCCTTAACTTCTATTTTAGAATCAAAACTGTGTATTAGTTCCAAGGCAGAAGAGCAGTAAGGGCTTAATAGGGGTTAAGTGACTTGCCCAGGGTCACATAGTTAGGAAGTATCTGAGGCCAGATTTTAACCCAGGACTTCCCATCTCTAGGTCTGGCTCTCAATCCACCGAGCCACCCACCTGCCCTCATGTCCCCATACTTTTATCCATTCCCATGGATTATCTTCTCTAACCCATGCTGCCATGCCTCCCCATCCCTGACCACCTTAATCCGATTCCCCAACCCAAGTGTCTCATTTCATATCTAAATGAATTCTGGTTCACTTGACCTTATGGAATTCCTGCTTTATAATTTTAAAAACTTCCCTTCATTTTAGACTCTTTTGGCTCTCACTCAGACCTAGCTCTTTCTTTTTTTTTTTTTAAACCCTTAACTTCTGTGTATTGGCTCATAGGTGGAAGAGTGGTAAGGGTGGGCAATGGGGGTCAAGTGACTTGCCCAGGGTCACACAGCTGGGAAGTGTCCGAGGCCGGATTTGAACCTAGGACCTCCTGTCTCTAGGCCTGACTCTCAATCCACTGAGCTACCCAGCTGCCACCAGACCTAGCTCTTTCAATGATACTGTAACCCTGGCCTTTCTTTTCAGCACATTCTCTCATATACTCAACTCAAAAGTCCCAGATGTAGAATCTGAATATTTCTTGCTGTCTTTTACCAGATCCTTGCCCTTTACTGACATCACTCTGCAACTTCTCTTACCAGATCTCGGTGGTTACTATATCCAAGAAACATCTCTTCATTTCTAAAGAGTTCAGTATTGGACTTACAGTCTCTCTAAAGACCAGCTATACTGAATGGCGAAAGTTTCACATGGCCCAGGCCTTTATTTGTGTAACCTTGGGCACCATTTAACCTTTCTAACCCCTAGTTTTCTCATGTATAAAAGTAAGGACTTTCAACTAAATGGTTTCTATCATTCTTTTTCAGGTCTATATCTTATACTCTAATAACTTCATCTGCAGAGTCTGCAATGACAGACACACTTGAAGCAGTTGAAACTATAAGAATGTATGAGTGGGAGGAAATTCTATTAGATGTAGAGGAAATAAAGATATCTGAGAAGCCAAAATTAGAGTACTAAGGTGGAAAGAGAAAAAATGGTCAATACTGTGAGAGTAGTGACATATTCTTCTCACTCTTTTAAAAAAAATTACTTTCATATAAATATCCATTTCACACCTGCCATTTAAGAGGTATTTTGTTTTGATCCAGTGTCTGTTTCCAAATATGTTCTATCTAGATCACTGTTGACAGATAACTAAATTTCCCTTGGAACTTAAGTATTGCTGCAGGAATTGATGATTCTTCTAGTATTTTGGAAGTTAATAAGTAATCTTAAGCATTTAATAAATCAACAAGCATTGTTTCATTACAATGCATCTGCTTCCTTTTCTTTTTCAATGGTTTCTTTTGCAGGCAGTGGGTTTTTTCATTGTGTTCACCTTCTGTTTAGACTTATAAAATTTCTGTTCTGTTAGAGATTTCTAAAGGCATCTGGCACTGAATTTGCAGATCTGGACTTCTGTTCCTTCTTTTTCTTTTGCATAGGCATACACTGCTAGCCCTGGTTCCATTCCCAATAGACAAACCAGCTGCTAACTAGTCTCATGGCCTGTGTCCTTCTTTTAGCTCTGCACACTTAACAGGTCAGCAATCTGAGGCCAATGACATTCAAATGGGCACAGAAACCCCAAAGCTAATCAAATTTCCTAGAGAATTTCCAGTCATCACCACTTCTTGGACTTTTCACTAGCTACTTGCATTATTTTCTCTTTTAGAAACAGAAACAAAAATGGCATGAACCCTAGAGCTGGGAGTTATTTCATAACACAAGCTTTTGAAAGTTTTCTGGATTAGTAATAAAACCCTGAATGAACATAAAAGATAATAAAAGGTAATCTAAGGTAAAGCTGGCTAGATATGAATGATAATCAGCTCAAATATTAATTGATTCTGTTATCTCCAAATTAGAAATCAACAAAATTTGTTTCATGTTAAAACTGAGTTCTTGGGGGCAGCTGGGTAGCTCAGTGGATTGAGAGCCAGGCCTAGAGACAGGAGGTCCTAGGTTCAAATCCGGCCTCAGACACTTCCCAGCTGTGTGACCCTGGGCAAGTCACTTGACCCCCATTGCCTACCCTTACCAATCTTCCACCTATAAGTCAATACACAGCAGAAGTTAAGGGTTTAAAAAAAAAAAAAAACTGAGTTCTTCATTGTACCCATCTCAATGACTCATTTATTCCCCCAGGCTGCTACAATTCCTCTTGCATGAAAACCTGACATCTATACACCAGTTAGGCTTTCAAAGTGAAGACAGAAAGAAAAGCTTCTGCCAAACGATGAGAACCCACTTTTGAGAAAGGCGTACCAGAAAGAGGCGCATACTCTTCTTCAGTGACCAGCCAGGCATCACGAGCAGCCACTGAACTTGTGCCAATTGCAGCACTGGTAATGGCTTCACCAACAGTAAACTGAAGTTCTATTTGCTTTGCCTAAAAAAAGAAAAAATAAAATATAATCACGATAAATCCCAGGGGTGAAAGAAAGTATTTTCCCAAAATGCAAAAGCTGCTAAACCAATAACTCAACAAGGATTCTTTATAAAGACGCTGCAATATAGCTTTTTTTCCAATGCGTTTGATTTTCAACCTATTCTCTAAGTCAGTTTCTTCTATCTTCACAAGCAAGTAATATCTCTCTTGATTTTGCCTAAGTACTTGGCATGCATTCATCTTTAACATCAAGAAAGAATAAAAGTAAAAATTTCTTCTCAAAACCTGCTATATCACAGAGGGTTGCTAGGCTTGTGAATCACTGATCTAATTATATGAACAATTATACTAATTCCTTTTTCCTTTGTCACAAGGATTAGAGTAAAAAGTGGGGACACTCAGTAAGAGACAAAAAAATTAAAGACTAATTTTAATACGCCTGGAAAAATCTTAATACAGATACCATCAAGGAGTTAAACACCTTAAAAATTCATAAAGATTATTTCCTGGCATACTGGTTACATTTAACTCACAAAATAATTACTTTAATTATTTGAAGCAAAAGTTGACATTACAATTGCATAAGCTCTTATTTTACTAAAAAATAATTTATTAAACACCTACAATTTACACTTATCCTGTTTAAAAATTCAAGAGATGAATCAGTATTTTTCAGTATATAGCATATAAAGCCAATGAGGGGAGAAAAACATAATAGAAGTCATTTCAAAATTTAGTTGATGGCCCTTAGTAACTTGAAAATTCAACAAAATTGCACTAAGGGAGAGAAGTCACACAAGTTTAGGTATTAATGTTTTTCTGTATATAAAAGTGAACTAGATTATCCAGTTAATAACAGAGCTTTAATCAAATTCCCTTATGGACAAAATTACCAAGTTAAAAATCTTAAATAAGAGTCAGATTAGGAAGTCTTCACCCTTTGTAACACTCTACAATCAGACTGGTGAAACCCATGAGCTCCTTCTCAAAAGTATGTTTTTAAATGCACAGAGAATTACAAAGGAAATTGATTATTTTCAAACCTAGTAATCAACTATTTTTTAAAAAACATAATGTTTAAGGACTTCTGGCTAAGAAGTTATTTAGATGATTCAAGTTAGTGGTTTAAATTTACCTCAACAGAATCCATGAGTCCTTGCAAAATGAGCTTCTGGTGAGGAAAATCTCCATCTCCAACTGGAAAGTAGCCCAATGTTTGGATTGCTCGTTCCTTCATCTAAAAGGAGAAAATATCTTCCTTCAAATATTGAGTTTAAAAGGGTAATTTCCATATAACTCTCATAAAGATGCCTCTGTTCATCTTTAAGTACCCAATTTCACTAAGCTTGAAGTATTGGCCTAGTAATGGAAAGGAAACTAACTCCCAAACTTAATATAAAATTAATTCTATATTAATTCTATATTCTATATTAAAGAAAAAGAAAGAAAATGTGGAACATTAAATATAGGTTTGCTATATTAAAATTTTTTCATTTCAATCTTCTAATTTAACAGCCTCTGTGACAAAAAGAACTGGGTTCAAAGTCCTGCTTCTGATACAGCTAGTTATATGATTCCAAAATAAATTGCTTGGAGATCCATCAACTATCTAAAAATAAAAGCTGGTTGCACAGTGGGGTGGAAGATCATTACAAAGTGGGTAGGGGTCTCACTAGTAGAAGAAATTTCCTTATTCTATTGAAATCATAAGTAAAGTCCAAAAGCCAAAAGGTATATGCTACCACTATGTAATTTTCTTCCAACAGTCAGTTATAAGATGGCAATATCCATTTTTTTAATGGTACAAACCTCAGAAAGACCATAAGATATATCCCTTTTTCATTATCAACATATTGATTTCTATTCTAGTTCACTATTTTTTATGCTTTTATTGTTAGGTGTTTTTATTCTTAGGAATATAGATTTAAGGGGGCAGCTGGGTAGCTCAGTGGAGTGAGAGTCAGGCCTAGAGACGGGAGGTCCTAGGTTCAAACCCAGCCTCAGCCACGTCCCAGCTGTGTGACCCTGGGCAAGTCACTTGACCCCCATTGCCCACCCTTACTAATCTTCCACCTATGAGACAATACACCAAAGTACAAGGGTTTAAAAAACAAAACAAACAAACAAACAAAAAAAAAAAGGAATATAGATTTAAAATCAAACAAGTCTTCAAAACTTTTTTAAAATACCAATTATTATTTCTCTGAAATAGCATTCTAACAATTAAGACTGCTTAAAATAACCTTTTTGGCTCCAGAAGTTAACTGGCTTATCCTAACAATATGAAGAAACAAAATTTTAGGCTGGTGTATGATTTTTAAATCTTTAGAGAAATCTCAGGTTTGAAGTCCTTCCCTTTGGATCAACAGGCATGTCATCTCTACTTGGTTTGCCCAAATGAGAACAAGAATCAGTTCTGTAAGCCTAAATGTACTTAGAAAATATCTTTTCCCAATGCAGATCCATGGACTGTGCCAAGTAACAGAATATGCCCACAACCACATCAAACAAACAAACTTAGATGAAAAGAAGTATAAGACCAGTGGGAGCCTGACTCCCTTGCTCCTAGGACTGACTGAACTGGACTAAAAGGGATTTACTATTTCCTCTTTTCGTTCTGCCTCCTCCAGTTTAATCCTACCTTTGCCCATGTCACCTCCCATAGTAGGAATAGACTCACTGGGCTCTGGGCATTTTCTCTGACTGTTCCCCATGCTTAGAATGCTCTACCTCCTCCACTTTATTTGACCCAAAGTCCTTGGCTTCCTTCACATCCCAGTTAAAATTCTATCATGTACAGGGAACCTTTGCCAATTTCTTAATAGCTTATTTGTACATACTTGTTTGCTTGTTGCCTCGCCCTTTTAAAATATGAGTTCTTTGAGAGCAAGGTCTACCTTTTACCTCTTTTTGTATACCCAGCAATCAGTAAAGGATCATAGTATTCCTTTAATAAATGTTTATTGACTAATTCCATTTCCTAAATGTGGATACCATTTCTGACTATTAAAATTCCATCCATTAAGGTTCAACTCCTCCATGAAGCCTTTCCTGATACCTCTAGAAGAAAATAATCTCTTGCTACTCATATTTCTCATAAGATCTCTCTTCTGCATTCATGAAATCATTCTACATTCTCACAAAATGCTGAAATGACACTAGGGATCACTGATCACTCTGATGTATATATTCCCTCCAATGATGCAAATGACAACCACCCATCCTGACTACCCTGTTTTGTACCACTCTTGTCCATGTTCTCCCATAAACTTAATTTAGAGAGGTGGGTTGAAGAGGGAAACATTTTACCTTTAATAATAAGCTAGATACTTCACTCACCTTTTCCTAACACCGTGAGGAAACAAATGCTGCATGTAAAAAGCCAATTCGTTATTCCTTGTTCACACAAAATGAATAACTCACCTTCTTTTTTAAACAAATACCTCTGACAACAACCTGTATACCACTTTTCCTCTGTAATTTCTTGTTGGTGATGCACTATAGCCTAAGTAAGCTCACCATGAGGCTCTTCACTGACCTTTGGGTGCCAATTTCAATTCTTCAGAATAGTGTCTATGATTTATAGCCATACAACAACCCTGGAAGAATGCTGGTATTAATGTTACCACTTTTGTTTCATGGAGAATCATAAGATCATTAAAAGAACTATGCAATTTCTGAAGGGTAATTCAGCTTAACCTCCCCTTATTGTTTAACTCCAGGCCCAAGTTAATATTTATTTGCTGTCTTTCCAACATATAACATAGTTATACTAGATGAATAATAAAAATCATAGAATTAAACTGGAAATTTTTAAAAATGCTCTTGCCTTATTTGTTTCTTTGCTAGAAGGTATTCTGTTGAGTAGACTTTCTACAAGATGGAGTTTAGTAAAGCCAGATCCCTCATTAGGAATAGGGAGAGGACCATTTCTACCGATTTCACCCAGAGCTGTACAAGCAGCAATTGCCAAGAGAGGAGAAGTGCTGTCCAAAAATGAACCTGCAAACACATCATAAAAGAACATAAGGAGGACATTCTACATAGTTCCCTCTGTGTCAAGAATGAAATTGAGGTTATTTGAAAATTGGTTTCTATTGGAAGTCGATTTAAAATGTACCAAATTTCTGATAATAGTTTTAAATGGATGCATGTATGTTCATGTTTTTAAAGACAATCATCAGGGTATGGAGTAAATTTTTTAAAATTCCCTTCTTGGGGCCAATTGGGTACCTCAGTGGATTGAGAGCCAGACCTAGAGACAAGAGGCCCTAGGTTCAAATCTGGCCTCAGACACTTCCCAGCTGTGTGATTCCTGGCCAAGTCACTCCACTGCCTAGCCCTTACCACTCTGCTGCCTTGGAACCAATACACAGTACTGATTACAAGACAGAAGGCAAGAGCTTAAAAAATAAATAAATAAAATAAAATTCTCTTCTTCCAAGCAACAAAATCTTCCATGTAGATATCTTAGTGTGAAAAAATTTATGAAAAGTAGCTATGTATGCTAAAAAAGAGAATTATTATTACAACTACTAAAAATACAGAATAACCTTTAGAAAGAAAGACATTTTAATTTAAAATGTTTGTTGCTTCAAAATAGTTTTCTGGGGAAAATGTACCTTATTAAAGTACTCTGCTACAAAAGAAAATGAAAATACAAAAGAAAAATTTTTTTTAAAGATTTAACATTAATTATAAATATGTAATTGAATCAGCATAAAAATATCAATTACCAATTGTTTCAGTTGTACTCTGAATAAGTTGTTCTTGCTCTGGCAAATATGCAGTATTAGTCTCTGTGTCTTGCAGGTCTGCCACTTTGGTTTTCTTTTTAGCCAAATAACGTCCTACTGTGAATCCCAAAGCAAGCAAGGATCCATGCTGTATTTCTGGGCTCTAAAGTTGACAAAAGGATAGCATTTCATTGTAATACTTTATTATAATTTCATCTAAATTATTTAAGTACACATTATGGCAACCTTTCAAATTATGGATCATTGGACTAAGGAATAAAAGTTTTCTATAGCCAATTTGAATTAACTGGCTTTTAATAAGACAGATCTAAAGTACAAATGTGATTTTAAAAAATAGTTGAGATAATTATAAAGTAAATTCTCCCAGCATGAAGAACTTCAAAATAGCTTGACTGATTATTTAATCACTTCAGTAAGAGGCTTCTGGATCTGTTACAGAATTAGATTTTCTAATATTATCTGACATCCCTTTGACAGCATTCAACACATAATGATACCAGCAGGAATAGTATTGTCTCAATTGAAATTAAGGTAAACTGAGGCACAAACTCCCAGCATGATAAATTTATTAGCAAGGCATGAATTTGCCAATAAATAGGGGTCTTAGCATCTTCATCAAAAGCTAAAACCCAGGATGGGATCTATGGATCATTTTTATAGGCAAAAGGAGAAGCATCCATAGAAAAATGTAGCATCATAGATGGGGGGAAATGGTATGACTAGCAGAAGACTGAGTATTGTAGGAAATATAAGTAAAGGTAATGGAGTCACCAGGGATATTATAAATAAACTAAGTGGTTTGTGGGTACACACACTGGGATTTATGAGAGACTAGACCTGGACATGAAGACCTGGACAGCCAAGCTGCTCCTAACTGACAAAGGTCAGTTAGCCAATTGTCCCCCTAGGCCAGAGGCTTTGAATCCAACAGACAAGGTAACAGGATATAACTGTGTTTAATTATGAACAACTAAAAGGTGGGATATCCACTCTAAAACCTTAAATCTAATGACATAACCCATAGGGAAAGGAAAGACTTATTTCTACACTAACTTGGTAATCTAAACTGACAGGGCCCAAGGAGCAGTGGAGTCTCTGGGTGACTGCCTCAGACCTGGAACCTGCCAGGCTTGAGCAGCTCAGCTATGGGCTTTGTGGCTTTGGGATTCTCACTGCAATCCACTGATGATCTCTGGATGCCAAGAGCCAAGGTGGTCTCAGGTACCAAGTAGGGAGGGTTTGCTTGAAACGCTGTCCACCAGATCTCAAACTTTTCCTCTTCCTTGGCACAGGACTGTTGATCTTCTCTCTCTGCTAGATGCCACCACTCTGGATCCCAGGGGAAAATCAGGATACAGGATGTCCTTTTACTCTGAGTGCTCCCAGGGCTAACCACAGTTTGTGTTAACCCCCAATGGAGTCCTTCCCAGAGCACAAGTCACTTCTTCCTGCTCCCTCATTCCATCCTGGAATTCCCAGCTCCAGCTCCTTCCTGCTAGATACTTCTTAATACCTAATCAATAACTAATCTTATCTTCCTCACAACAGTATACAGGGCTAGCAACCATTCCTCTTTCCATCTTGTTGCTGACTGTGTCCACTTTCAAGGTTGGTTAGCAGTACATGGATAACAAATCATACTTCCTTGAAGGACAGAGATAACAAACTAGACTTCCCTAAAGGTGGACTGGTAGAATAAAAATAACAAATTTCCTTGACATAACAACAGATCATTAATTTCACAGAAAAACAGAACTTCTAATCTTAACTCAGAGACAATAAAATATGACTTAGGCAATTACAAAAACACAGTGGTAAAATCAATTTGATTTTCTCCTCCAGGATCAAACTGTCAGGTGCCTAACAAGTTCACAGAGCTGAAGTCAGATGAATCTTATCAGTGCCTCAAATACAAAATTCAAAGCAAAACAGCAAGAGTTATAGCAGTTGCAGGTATACAGATACATGGAAAAAGGCATGAGATGTTCATTATCCTTTTTATTTGATCAGCTACCAAAAGATGCCAATTTAATATGTTAAGAAATCTTGTGTGGTCAATAGAAATGCTTTTATTTCATAAAAATAAGCCATTTCACAAATTTAATAATAGTCTATTCTAATTTCTATACCATCAATAGTATATTTATTTTTGAAGTGTGAACCCTATGCAAAAGCATAAGAAGACCATCCAATAAAAAAAAAGGAAAAAGACAAGTATCAAAATTTAATTGTTTTAAGGGAAAATACACAAGAATTTTTGTAAAGCAATAGCTACATCTAGTTATTAGGATTAACTCTTAATTCTAACAGAATTACACTGGATTTTGCAAAATAGGAGGGAAGAGTTAAGATGATAAGGGTAGAAAGAAACACATGAAGCTCCTCAACAAAACTCCAAACAGCCCAAGAAAAACCATAAGATTGAATCCTGATGAGGAAATTGAAGAAAAAGTCACAATCATTTTCTAGTCCAGGTAGTCACAGGGAAAAAAACAGGTGTCTGCAGACCCTTGGTAAACTGCCTGGCCAGAAGCATCCCCCACATGAAGCATTTCTATGCATGGGGAAAGGCTGTGCAGCAAGGCAAGAGGAAATCCTAGAGGCATTACCAGAGGACCCCTAGCAACATAGTAGGGAATCATGACAGTTTTGTCACCCACTATCCAACTCTGGACCATAGATTCTGGGCAGAGTGAGGAATGGCTACATACAAGAGCAGCACTGTCAGTAAGACATGGTAGAAGGTCTTCAGAAATGTACTGAGAAAGAGCAGAAGACTCAAAGCAAGCAGCAGCTACATGGCTCAGACACCAGTAGCAGAGCAGAATCTCAAGTTCCAGCTTCTATCCCAGTCTTGAAGCCAACAAAAAAATAGCCAAGGAAGAAATACTAGACCAAAGGTAAGACTACAGTTTTGTCACTATGTACTACCAGAGATTCCCAGCTGGCTTTTAATAGCTGAGTCTAGCAGAAACCTATTGTTGATCAAACTCAAACTCAGGTCAGAAACTTGCAGAGATACAACCAGGGAAGGCAGTAATCAGACATTGCCTAGGATTAAACCAATTTGAGAACATTGAAAGCTTGCATATTCCCAGCCTAAGCTGTTCTTGAGAGCCCAGAAAAACATAATTTGATATTCAAAGAAAATAGCAACAGATCACCCCAGAGATGGTCTGGACCTTCCCTCTATAAATATATAGAGCCTGGATCTAAAGTAAAATTAAAAATCATTAATGTAAGGGGGCAGCTGGGTAGCTCAGTGGAGTGAGAGTCAGGCCTAGAGACAGGAGGTCCTAGGTTCAAATCCGGCCTCAGACACTTCCCAGCTGTGTGACCCTGGGCAAGTCACTTG
>NW_025395232.1:3815-12841 GCF_016433145.1 Gracilinanus agilis | reverse complement strand
ATTGAAGAGGAAAATGCCTTTTCATGTTGTTGAAGGAAAAGGCCTTGGGAAAACATGAGAAAAGTGAGTATCCTCCATCATATCTCTATTCCCACTGGATACTTTGGGGAGTTTCTGGATGGGTGAGATCTAAGACTCTCCCTCTTGGTTGAGTTGAGCCTTATCCCCATCGGAGAGCTCCTTCACTCTGTATTGCCAGGCACATATTGTCGTATTTACCTTCTCAGATTTCTGTTTTGCTATGACTTGGATAAACAGACTTCTTTGCTATTCTCTGTGTGTTCATTGTGGAACTGGTATTAGGTGAGGAAGTGGTCAAGTCTTGGTTATAAAACTAGGGGTCTTCATTCCCCCCAAAGTGGAACCCAATCATATCTCTTAGATGAATGATATTTAAGGGATCAGAGAGATACACTTGTAGACCAATACTCCCTCTCTCTGAGGAGAGCAAAGTGATAAGACTCCAGCTCCAACTTCCTGCTTCCTCTTCTGACAGGAATGAAAGTCTTCGTTGAAGAAGGGTGGGAGGAAGAAGAGACTAAGAGAGATATATTCTGCCTCCCTTCAAGCCACACAAGGACAGCTCCTCACCCCATCTGGTCTCCTTTCCTATATGTGGGGTAGACCCTTCCTTTTTTTGATATACTTTTTTTTTCTTTTCAAAGTCCTTCATAACTTGGCCCTTTCCTATTTTCCAGTTTATTTATAACTCACTCACATGGATAAATTATATCAAATTCCTTTCTCAAAGAAGAGGAGGGGAAGGAGGGGAGGATTTGGAACTAAAATTTAAAATTAAAGTTAAAACATTTTTGCTTACATGTAATTGAGAAAAAAATAAAAATAAGTAATATATGTTCAAAAATACAAATGTTTGTTCCATCTTTCTATTCCCATCTTCTTCTATTAGAGGTTTTGTCTCATTCCTCCAGCTACTAATACCTTCCCCCTCTATTGTCTCCGATCTATTTTCTTTATATATATGTGTGTATCTTAAATATATTTAGTTATAAACATATTTCTTCCTTAGAATAGATCTTTGAGGGCAAGGACCTTGATTTTTTTCCCCTTTCTTTTTATTCCTGGTACTTAGTACAGTGTCTGGCTCATAGTAAGTACCTAATAAATGCTTGTTGATAGGGGGAGCTAGGTAGTACAATGGATAGAGCATCAGGCCCAGAGTTGGGAAGACCTGGGTTCAGATTTGACCTCAGATACTTCCTAGTTGAGAGACTCTGGGCAAGTTGCTTAATTTCATTTGGCTAGCCTTTGCTAGAGTTGTTACTAGGTTATAAAGTAAAGGTTAAAACAAATAAATGAATGAATGCTTGTTGATTTGACTTTTATGCATCAGAACTTCTTTCTTAAGAACTTCTTGTTCCACTAGAATTTTAGACCATGGAATCCTGCTTGTCCCTTCTCTGAATTTTTATGAAATCTGCTCTCCTCAAATCTGGGCTGTGTGTCCTGCTTTCACTAATACGAACTCTCTGATGGCATGGTCACTTCCTCTCCATCATTTCCACTTCATCAACCTAGTTCTCTTTATGGGTCAGAATCATATTCAGAATGGCAGATTTCCTCATTGCTACCTCAACCTTTCAACCAAAAAAAGATAAACTTACAGATTTTTGAAGAGATTCTTCTTTTTATCTCATTTTATTCTGATCCTTAACCTGGGAAGTCAGGTAGTAGTATCAGAGGCATCATGGTATAGTAGAGTCCTAGGACTTGTGTTCAAACCCTGCTTGCTACTTCTTTGACTTTGAAAAAGTCACTAAATCTCCTTGTAAAATGAAAGGATTGGACTGGATGTCCAGTGGCATAAATTCAAATTCAAGACCTGTGATCCTTTGATTTCCATTTGACAAATAAGAAAGACATCCAGACCTTTAACTTCCTTTCCTCGGAACCTGAGGATTTCTCTCTGTCTTTATTGATACTCTCTTCCTTCCTTTTTGTATCAGTGTGTGTATGGGGAATCTTAGTCTTAAGTACTAAGGTAAATATCCTCTACTTTTAATGATAATTTCAGTTGTTCTCTGTTTCATTGATTATTCTATGTTTTGTCACCTAACCCCCATGACCACCATTGTTCCTTTTCCCTTTCTAATTAGGAGATCCAGAGGCACTCCTAAACCTAGAGTAGGAGGGCCAGGAGGAGAAAGAGGAAGGAAGCACAATGCTGAGGCATTTTCTCCAGCATATTCCTGCACTTCCCAAATGCCAGCCTGATTGTGTGCCCAGCTCAGACAACAGACAGACAGTGTTTTGGTATCACTTACATCTCACAGGAAGACCCTCCATGAAAAGAGACAAAAATGAGAAACAATAGTGCTTTGCATAGGGACCAAGGGCCTCCTAAAACTCATCTGCCACTAAGCCAGTTGTCACCAAAGTAGAAACAGACCCACATAAACCCCACCACCTGCCATTTAAAGCCGAAATGGTATTCATGAATAGGTTTGCTCACAGGAAAGGTTTTGAAAACCTAGATGAGTCATGGCATTAGTGGGCTGCTTAATCAATGTTTGTTGAATTGAATGGGGAAATGCTAAACCAAATTATGAATTTGATTGAAATGTTCTTATTCTATGTATATACCCAGGGCCAGTCTAGGTAAAATTAGGAAGAAGACCTAGTTTGTTGTCCATGCTCCCCTTCCTTGTAGTTATCCCCTCTCCCCATCCCTCAGGTATCTCCTTCTTCAACACACACACACACACACACACACACACACACACACACACACCACACCCCATCATCCCTCCTGTGCTCATGTTGTTCCCAATACAGTTTTTGCAGAAAGTCATCTAACAAAGTAATTTATTCGATGGCAACATGTTACCACTTCCAGGGGAATTTGGTTTTTTATTTTTATTTTTTAATTTTTTTCCAGGGCTACATGGATTCTTGTTGTCTCATTCCCCTCTTCCCTCCCTGCTCCTGGAGTTGACAAGCAGTTTCACTGGGTTATACATACATTATCACTTAAATCCTATTTCCATATTATTCATTTTTGTAATTGTTTTTAAACCAAAACCCCAAATCATATACTCATATAAACAAGTGATAAGTCAAATGTTTTCTTCTGGATTTCTACTCCCACATTTCTTTTTCTAGATGTGGATAGCATTCTTTCTCATAAGTCCTTCCAAGTTGTCCTGGATCATTGCATTGCTATTAGTAGCAGAGTCTATTACATTTGATCGTTCCACAGCATTTCATTTTCTGTGTATAATGTTCTCCTGGTTCTGTTCATTTCACTCTGCATCAGTTCATGGAGGGCTTTCCAGTTTGTCTAGAAATAACCAGTTCATCATTCCTTATAGCACAATAGTATTCCATCATATACCACAATTTGTTCAGCCATTCCCCAATCAAGGGACATCCTTCAGGGGAATTTGCATTCTAATAATGGGGAGCTAAGAAAATGGCTCCTTACATAGTGGAATTTCAGGCACCACAGTATTCTAAGGAAAGAGATTGAAAGGGATTTTTGCTGGGTCAATCAAATCATGCCATGTATAGGTGACCACTATTCCACTTAACAGGAAAAGATTGTAAGTACTTCCTATGTGCTAGGCACTATGTTAAGACATTGGAGATACATAAACAAAAATGGAAGTCACTTCCCTCAAGAAGTTTATATTCTAATATGGAAGGAATACATTCACAATTAAGTAAATACACACAGGATCGTTACAAATTAATTTGATTGGGGGAGGAGGAACCAATTTAATTAGGGAGATTATGAAAGACCTTTTGCAGAAGAAAGCACTACAACTTAGCCTGGGAGGGAACTAGGAGTTCCAAGAGGAAGTGAGGAAGAACAGCAGTCCAGGCAGGGAGAGCAGCTCATGCAAAGGCATGGAGATAGGAAATGGAGCATGTGAATAAGAGTAAGTAGGCTAGTTTGGAAAGAAGGTGGTGTGTGTGAGTGGGGTATGCAATCAGCCAAGAAAGATAGGTTGGAGTCTAATCAGAAAGGCTTTAAACAGAGGAGTTTGCATTTTATTCCGGTTGTAAGAGGGAATCACTGAAGATTCTTGAGTAGGGGGTCTGACTAGCCCTATGCTTCAGGAATTTGGCAGGTGTGTGGGAGGGGAATTAGAGAAGGAAGAGCTTAGATGAAGGAAGACCAATTAGAAAAGTGTTAGAATAGTTATTTATTATTTCATTTAAAAATATTATTAATATTCATATATTATATAACAGTTGATATATAAATAATCAATTACATTAGTAAATTAATCAATTATATCGACATAACATTGAACATTACATATGTCCTATATAATATATATGCTATATAATTAAGTTATATAATTTATGTCATATAATAGTCAATATTTTATTGGGCTCTATATTATTATATATTGCTATATTGTTAATATTATATATTAATATTATATATTGATATATTGTTAATCATCATATATAGAACAGACCTTTATCAAGGCATTTATTAAGTACTTACAATGTGTTAGGCACTGTACCAAGCACTGGAAATACAAAGATAAAAACGAAGCAGTTCCTGCCCACGAAGAAGCTTATATTCTCTTTTTTTTTTTATTTTTTTTTTATTTTTTTTTATTTTAAACCCTTAACTTCTGTGTATTGACTTATAGGTGGAAGAGTGGTAAGTGTAGGCAATGGGGGTCAAGTGACTTGCCCAGGGTCACACAGCTGGGAAGTGTCTGAGACCGGATTTGAACCTAGGACCTCCCGTCTCTAGGCCTGGTTCTCAATCCACTGAGCTACCCAGCTGCCCCTAGAAGCTTATATTCTCATAGGGAGACAACACTGTACATTTATAAATATGTGCAAGATACATAAAGTATAGTTACAAGGTAGCCTTAGAGGGGAAGGCACTAATAGCTGGAAGAACCAAGAAAAGGTCACCTATGGAGGATAGCAATGGAAATGAGTCTTGAAGGAATCCAGGGCTGAGAAGGGAGAGTGTTCTAGGCATAAGGATCAGCCAAACAGAAATGGGAAATGGGAGTGTCATGTGGGGAGTACAGCAAGTAGATCAGTATGACTGGATCTTAGAAGGTATGGAGGTCAGTCATACATTTAAAGAGAAATCCAGAAAGACAGGAAGAGTCTAGGTTGTAGAGACTTATGATATGGAACAGATATTGGATCCTAGAATTATAGGGAGTCACTGCAATTTATTGAGATGGGGCATGATGTGGTCAGATTTGTGCATTAGGAAAAATTGACAGTTATGTAGAGGATTCATTATAATGGGTGAGACTTGAGTTGGGGAGGCTAGAAGGCTATTGCAATAGTCCATGAAAGATGATAAGAGTTGATGTCTGTGCAAGCAAAGAGAAGGGTGCATAAGCAAGAGATGGTGTGGATATAGAAATAATATTTGCCAGCTGGTTGTAAGTGTTGGGGTGGGGGTAGGTGGGAAGGAGAGTGGAAAGAACATCTATATTGTTAGCCTAGGTGACTAGGATAGTGGTAACCTCAGCCAAAATAGAAAAGTTGGGAAGAAAGGAGGGTTTAAGGAAAAATATATGGAAATAGATAGACAGACAGATAGATAAGATAGATGGTAGGTAGATAGATAAATGGGTAAATAGATGGATGGATAGATGAAGATAGATAGATAGATAGATAGATAGATAGATAGATAGATAGATAGATAGATAGATAAACTTAGCACTTATTATGTGCTGGACACTATGTTACACAAGCACATTGTGAGTTTGAGATAGCAGATAGAATGCTGGACCTAAAGTATTCAAATACAAGCTCAAATTTGGCCTCAGACACTTCCTAGCTTCTGTGACTTTAGGCAAGTCATTAAAAAAAAAAAACAACTAACCAACTCTCAATCTCAAAATCAAGTCTCAAAAAACAATCTCAGTTTTTTTGCATGTGTAAAATGGAATAAGACCTTTTCTCCAGGGTTGTTGCAAGTATAAAATGAGATAAATTTTGTAAAATGTGTTACAAACTTTAAGGTGCTAAATAAATTCTAGTTATTATTCTTGTAGAGTTAGAATTAATAGGATGAATTTAAGTCCTGCCCCTGTTATCTAATGCCTATGTTTCCTTGGGAAATTTAAATAACATGTCAATGATGTAAACAATTCTCTGAAATTGTGAATTCCAGAATAATTGCAATTTACACTGATAGAGGGAGGAAAGGAAGAAGGAAAGGAAGGGAGAGAGGAAAGGGAGGGAGAGAGGAAAGAAAGATGGAAGGAAGGGAGGAAGGAAATAAATAAGGAAAAAATAAAAGGAGGGAAGAGAGGAAAGAAAGGAAGAAAGAGAAGGAAAGAAGGAATGAAGAGAAAAAAGGAAGGAAGGAAGGAAGGAAAAGGAAGGCAGAATAGACATTCCTAGGCTCTTTGCACTGACTCTTATCCAAGGAAAACTTTCATTCATGCCAAGAGGGGAAGCAGAAAATTGGGATCAGAAATCACCACATTGCTCTTCTTACAGAGAGGAGCTACAGGGGTAGAAGCATATCTATCTATTCCCTTAAATATTGTTAGTCTAGGAGTTGTGATCAGGTTCCAGCTAACTTTTGATCCCTTTGTCATTTCTGTAAGGAAGGGGGACCCCAAGCTCTATATTCAAGACTTGATCCCTTTTCCTTTCCAATACCAGTTCCACAATGAACAGCCATGTATATAATGAAGAAGCCCATTTATCCAAAATAAAATAAAATAGACATCAGAGAAGATTAGAGAATTAGGAGAACATAGACCATACAGACTGCAGAAATTCTTCCACTGGAAAAAAAGATAACTCAGCTCAATCAAGAGAAAGTATCCTGGATCTTTCCCAGAGGGAAACTCCTCAAAGTCTCTAGGTTACCTATCTGGGAAAAGAGACATGAAGAAGGTGACCCCAGTTCTCATGATTTCCTAAATTCTTTTCCTTCATCAATCTGAAATGAGTTTTGTTTCACCTATCTTGAAATGAATTCAAAGGAGACTCTCCCTTGGAAAGTCCCAAAGGGGGACTGGCTGAGAACAGAACCTCTTACCAACTCCACCCTATTCCTCACACAGAGTACGGCCTTCAGCTCCACCAATACACCATTCACCAAACCACAAGCATATACCAACAGATTTTGTGACAGGATTTACGTATCATAGAACGTGAGCGCTAGAGACTTCAGAAATCATATAATTCAACCTCTTCTTTTTAAAGAGGAATAAACTGAGGCCCAGAAAGGAGAAATAACTTGCCTGGTATTCAGGGGCATTACTGGGAATTCCAGTGCCTTGGGCCACACATCAGGACAGGTTGAGCTTAGGTATAAAGGACAAGATTTCAGAACCACACCAGGGATGAGATCAAGAAGAAAATGGGCTCAAAGAAGAACGTTCCACCCTTCCCTGCTGCACTTGGCCAGTCTCAGGAAGAAGAGTGCACTAAATAATTAATGTGGGCCTGGAAAGGACCTTCAACGCCATTAAATTTAACCCTCTCATTTTACAGATGAAGAATATGAGGATCAGAGCTTTTAAGTGACTTGCTCAAGGTCACACACCTGATAAGAGATGGGATATGAATTGAGGTTTTCTTGACTCTGTCTACTAAACCAACTAGATAGTATCATAGTAAAATGTTATGATTTAAATTTGGTTTTCATTTGTTTTTCAATAGTCCCCGACACTTCATGACCCCATTTGGGGTTTTCTTGGCAAAGATACTAAAGTGGTTTGACATTTCCTTCTTTAGCTCATTTTGCAGATGGGAAAATAAGAGGACTTGTCCAGGACCACCACACCACTAGTAAGTGTCTGAGGCCAGACTTGGACTCAGGAAGATGAACCCTCCTAAACCAACCAACCCAGAGAACCAACAGAAAGAATTGCCTAACATCCAAGATGAAACAAAGCTCTCTCTCAGTATATGCTGGAGTCTGGCTTGTTTGCTTGCTTTCAGCATATCTGGCCTCTATCCTTCTAGCCCCCACCAAACTCCCACTCTAAACTCATGCATGTAGCCTCAGCCAGGGCACAGAAGTGGGTGGATGTGGGGGGAACATCTAAATTTGCCTCACTAGAGAATAAAAGTGCAGCAGGGATGACCAGAGTCCCAAAACAGAGCCCACAGTGTCTTAACAAGAAATGCCTTCTACAGGCTCACATGTAGATCCTGTTGGAGTAATAGAGATTCAAAAAGCATTTCTTCTTATTCAGAACAACATTCTTCATAGAAATAATTTGAGGCAGACTAGACAAAAGGTCAGTTACTACAGAAGACACCAAACTTGGCTGGATTTCCCTTAGAGGACAACCAGCCATTTGTCAAAGTGACCTATAAACTAACCTGGACTTTTTGGCATTGGGGAGGAGATAGTTGGGGACTGAGTCCTTGGGAATTGCCTAGTGGCCTATGGACAAGAGGACTTTCCTACTCTGCTTGGGGAGTATTTTTTAATCCTTATTTTTTCATTGTTTTTTGTTTTAATAGTAATTTCCCATTTCCAATCCTCTCCTACCAAACTGAACCCTATTTTGTGGCAAAGAAGAATAAGTAAGCAAAAATATCTGTTCCATAAACCATGTCTGACAATATGGGTAATATTCTGTCTTAGTAGTACCCTCTTAATCTCCTATCCTTTCTGCTATGAGGTAAGAGATATGACTTGCTAATTTCTCTTCTCCAGGGCTTTTCCCCCCCTTTTTTCTTTTAAAAACCCTTGCCTTCTATCTTAAAATCTATAGTATCATTTCCAAGGCAGAAGAGTGGTAAGGGCCAGGCAACTGGATTTAAGTGACTTGGACAGAGACATATAGCTAAGAAGTGTCTGAGGCCAGATTTGAAACCAGATTTCCCATCTCCAGGTCAGGTTCTCTATCCCCTGACCCACTTAGCTGCCCATCATCATCATCATCACCATCATCATCACCATCATCATCATCACCATTATCATCTTCTTCTTCTTTATTTTCTTCCTTTCTTCCTCACTTCCTTTTTTCTTTCTCCCTTTTTCTTCCTTCCTTCCTTCCTTTCTTCCTTCCTTCCTTCCTTCCTTCCTTCCT
>NW_025395232.1:0-3474 GCF_016433145.1 Gracilinanus agilis | reverse complement strand
TATATATATATATATATATATATATATATATATATATATATATATATGTCAAATTAACCAAAAACACACAAACAAAATAAGGAATAAAATCCCATGGAGAACTTTTAGAATTTAACAAGGTAGAACCAGATGAATTAACAAACAAACAAAAAAGATTACCAAGCTCATTTATAATTCTAGTTCACCCTGTTTCCTCCCCTTTCTCCACTCACTTCTTCCTGCCCCTTTATTCTTCCAATGTCTGAAAATTATTGTTCCAATTTATGTCTTTCCCTCATATGTTCCTTCCGATGACATTACTTTCCTTAAAAAAAAAATCACACACATCTGTGCTTCATCTCTGCTACTCTAAGGTTCCCTATCAAACCAGAGTAATATTTGAAAAGGATTTCTTTCAGTTGGTTGTTTTGTTTTGCTTTATTTTCGCCATAAGAAATCACCTAAAGTGAGTTGGAGTCAGCTCTGTCTTCTGCCACACTATGCATATGCCTTCATCAATAATTTGCACACAATTCCCCGTTTTTTCCACTTCATCTCTCCCCACCCCAATTCATCTTTCACTTATCTACCAAAGTGATTTTCCTAAAGCACATGTCTGACCATATTGCCTCTCTCTTCAGTAGACATAGCTAGGTGGTATAATGGATAGAGGACTGGGACTACAAAGGAAGACCTGTCAAATCCAGCCTCAGATACTTACTAGCTATGTAATATGCTCAATAAATAATTGTTGGTTGACTGACAAAATGATTACTCAAGGTCATGCAAGTAGTATATGTAGAGGCTGAATTTGAACCCAGTTCCTCTGATTCCAGAGCCACTGCTTTTTATGTTACATATCATTAAAAACATTTAATTTAAAATATCATAATTATTAATATTAAGATTATTACTAATGATAGCAACAATAATAATATCACCCATTCGATTTTTTTCACACACTAAGCTCTGCTGGCCAGAGTCTCCTTATTTTAGCCCGACAAGTGGCGATCAATCTTATTATAAAAGTCTTCAAGAGGAAAAACAAATGTATATTCAGAAAATCTCTGAATGTCATTAGCTTAATCTGATTTGACTTATCAAATAAAGATACATCATCTCTCCATCTCTTTTTACTCATTTCAATGGCGCCTATCACTGTAGCACCTCAGCATTCAGACCAGTATATTAAATTATATCAGAAAAGAGAGGTATCTGGGAAGGTCAGGTAGAGGTGGAGTCTTCCTCTAAGACCCTGGAAAGATAAAGAAGAGAAAGAGAGAGAGGGAAGGAGAGAAAGAAGGATGGAGGGAGGGAGGGAGGGAGAGACAGAGAAAGAGAGAGAGAGAGAGAGAGAGAGAGAGAGAGAGAGAGAGAGAGAGAGAATGGAAGTGAAGAAAAGGAGGGGGAAAGAAAAAGAGAGAGAGAGAAGAAAGAAAGAGAAAGACATACTCAGAGACAGAGAGGCCAGACAAAGAGATAGAGAGAGCTGTGTTCTGCCTGTTGTGCAATGACATGGTAAGGCTGTCAGCCTTCCCATTAAGAGTCTATCATCATCTATTGACCCCACACTGACAAGTGGATTAAAGTCCATTTGCACTGCTGGAAAGTCTCTTTGATGATAACTAACTATTTAATAGTACTTATTTCCCATTTCAATTAGTAGAGACCAAACAATGATGGTAGCAACAAGGAAAAAGGAAAATCATAATAATAATAACTAGCTTTCAATCAATCAATCAATCAAAAGGCATTTATTAAGGTCTTGCTATGTGCTCTCAGGCATTATACTGGTATACAAAGAGCCGTTAACTGTCCCTGTGCTCAGGGAGCTTACATTCAAATGGAGTTTAATTCAACGGCCTATTTATATGCAACATGTACATAAATACATCCATTTAAAAGATATATATACACACACACATATATATATATATGTATATAAAAGGGAAACCAGGATACAAAGGTGAAGGGAAAGAACATTCCAATCATGGAGGAGAACCAGAGCAAAGGAATTCAGAAAGAGAGTGAGAAAAATGGGGACACTAATACACTGTTGGTGGAACTGTGACCTGATCTAACCATTTTGTTTTTTATTTTTCATTTATTTTTTAGAAAAATGTTTTCCATGGTTACATGATTCATGTTCTTGCTCTCTCTCCCCCCATCCCCACCTCCTCCCTGTAGCCAACATGCATTTCCACTGGTTTCATCATGTGTCATCAATCAAGACCTATTTCCATATTATTGATAATTGTTCTAGGGTGGTCATTAAGAGTCTATATGCTAATCGTGCCCACATCAACCCATGTGTTCAAGCAGTTGTTTTACTTCTGTGTTTCCACTCCTGTAGTTTGATCTAACCATTTTGGAGAGCAATCTGGAATCATTCCCAGAGTGTTACAAAACTGTATGTAACTTTCAACCCAGAAATACCACTATTAGGTTTATTTCTTCAGGAGATCAGGGAAAAAGGAAAAAGAACATTTATGTTCTAAAATATTGATAGCAGTTCAGTTTGTGATATCAAAGAACTAGAAATTGAGGGAATGCCATCAGTTGGGGATGGCTGAACAAGTTGTGGCATATGATTGTGATAGAATACTACTGTGCCATAAGAAATGATGAACACGTTAGTTAAAAACAACAAGGAAAGACCAATATGAAATAATGAAAAGTGAAACAAGCAGAACCAAGAGAACATTATATACAGTCACAGGAATATTGTATGAAGAATGACTTCTATATACTCTTCTCCAGAAAAAGAACTGATAAGTAGAAAGGAGCAAGACATAGTTTTGTACAAACAAATATCTTTTTGTTAAATGAGTCCTTCTCTAATAGAGGGAGAGGAGGAAGGGAGTGAGTTACCTGGGTATTTTAATGTAATAAACAAATAAAATTTAAAAAAAGAAATGGAATGTCATATGTGAGGAATTGTAATTAATTAGGCCATTGGATCACAGAGTGTGTGGAGGATAATAAAGTGTAAAAGTCCCGGAAAAGTAGGAATTTTAATTGTTCAGCAAAGGAATTTATTATATTTGATTTTGAATGTAATAGAGAGAGGTAGTTAGGTGGCTCAGAGGATAGAGAGCTAGGCTGATGGTACTAGGATCAAATCTGGTCTTGGACATTTCCTAGTTGTATTACCCTGGGCAAGTCACTTGACTCCAATTGTCAGCCCTCACAGTTCTTCTGCCTTGGAACTGATACTTGGTATTCATTCTAAGACAGAAGGTAAGGCTTTTAATTTCTCTTAAAGAAAGAAAGAAAGTAGGGGGCAGCTGGGTAGCTCAGTGGAGTGAGAGTCAGGTCCTAGGTTCAAACCCGGCCTCAGCCACTTCCCAGCTGTGTGACCCTGGGCAGGTCACTTGACCCCCATTGCCCACCCTTACCACTCTTCCACCTATGAGACAATACACCGAAAGTACAGGGGTTTAAAAAAAAGAAAGAAAGAAAGAAAGAAAGAAAGAAAGAAAGAAAGAAAGAAAG
>NW_025395231.1:0-6001 GCF_016433145.1 Gracilinanus agilis | reverse complement strand
GGTCAAAGACCCAGAACCCTTTCAGGATTCTCAACTGCCCCTCCTCCTGCCTCTCGCATGACTCCCTGGGAACATTCCATCCAACTGACTTATTTGCCATTCAAAGGTGATCTTCAAGCTCCCAGAGATTCAATATAACATGAATGCCGTTTTATTTTTGGAAATTTCAACCTGTAAATTTCCAGATGTTCTTGTTCATGGATGATGTCTACACTTATTCTAATCTTAACTATGTGTTCCTATCCCATTAACTATCCCTTCCCAAAATAATAAATCCTACCTTATCTAATGCCTTAACTAACTAACTAGCCTAAAGCTAATGACAAGGTTTAGGATAGGTTTCTCTGTGGGAAAGTGTGGGATTTGAATACAATAGTTTCATGAACACATCAGTTGAACATCAACATAACATATGAACATTATCATAACATTTAAAACAATCATCTATGTTGTTTCCTAACCTTAGACAAAGAAAAAATTTCAATAACTCTGTCTATGTTGGTAATGCTAACTTCAAATAACATTCCTAACTCATATTAAACCCTAACATTTCTATTCCCTAATCTATAGTTAGAAAGATTAGTCTGTCAGTAATTCTTATACTAGAGTTAATGTGTTAGTCAATTAGTATTCATTTCTAACTAACCTACTCTACACACTGTCTACTTAACATTCTATCAATTCTATTTGAACATTCATAACTATTTTACACTGACCCTATACTAACTAAAATTTTAAACATCCCTACTCTACTCTTTCCCTATGGGTTAATAGACTTATGCAATATATGTTAGTAACAATATTACATATATACAAGGTTTTCCATGTGATGTTCTCATGAAATATTTGCAAGGAAACTTAATTCTCTTGCTCTTTTGGGTCATTGTAGTTTCTTCAACTATATACATTATGTACATGTGAAGTGACTCTATTGTGACTATGTGTTGAACTCATGATCTATCATATCCTGTTTGGATTTATACTCACCTTCTTCAGACTTCTTCTGTCAATCAGTTTATGTTCTGTTGCATGCATTCTATATGTGCATTTTCCTTATGATTAGTGTCTGAGTGTGAAAACCTTGCACTTATTCAAACCTAATCTTCATCCGCTGATCTTCTCTTCTTGTGAGTGTTCCGGTGATGATGTCCAAGTCACAGTGTTGTCGCAGTTCAGGTCTTTGTACAGTCTGTCAGTACAATGTCTCCTCTTGTCCTTGCACTGGTCCTGATGTCCTGATGTCTCTGGAACTCTGGATCTCTTCGGGATTTCATCTCTCTTCTCCTTTGCTGGAAACCCATCTTGTCTGTCGTCGACTTGATTGAAGAATCCCCGGATCAGGAACCAATGCTTGACTGTACGATATTATGTTAGAATTTTGTGTTGCCACAAGATTCCTTCATGAGACTTTATGCTTGCACTTGTCTTTAGATGTAAATATATAATTTTTAACCTAATATTCTGTTTCTCCTTCTGCACTACTACTTTCTAATAGATTTAAGTTTTGATCTTTGTACATGAATGAGGACTTTGCTTGATGTGTTTCTTGATGTTTTCTTATTTGAGGCTTTTTCAAGTATGATCTTTAACTTTGAGGTTCTATTTCTATATCAGATTCTGTATCTTGTGAGTGAGACTGCTTATTTAGCTGAGGTTCTGTTTCTTGCATGTCAGACTGACTTCTTGATAAGGACTTTGCTTCTCTGAGGTCTTTCTTTAGGTGTGTGTAGTGATACCAGGAATCTTTGTTCTTAATCTTTACTGAAGATGGTGTTACCAAGATTATTTCATGAGGACCTAACCATTTTGGTTGTAATACTGATTTTCTTGTGAAGTTTCTAATATACACTTTATCTCCAGGTTGATAATCATGAAGACTAAAGTCAAGAGGTACTCTTTGTTGTATCAGAGATGACTTTTGTAATTCATCCAATCTCTCTTTTAACAATGTGACATACTCATAGATTTTGCACTCAGTCCCTAAATGTGATAGATAATCAGTGTCTCGTGGAGCTTTTCCCATCCATGGCTGTTGACCATATAATAGTTCAAACAGTGACAAATGAGTTTGACTATTTTGTTGGCTTCTCAAATAGAAAAGTGCCATAGGTAAAACATCTGGCTATTTAAGATGACTCTCTGTACATAATTTTCCAATCATTGATTTTAGAGATCGGTTAGTCCGTTCCATGGCCCCTGATGACTGCGGTCTATATATAGAACACAAGTGTCTCTTGATCCCTAACACCTGGTAGATTTGCTTTAAAATTGAATTTGCAAAATGACTACCAGAGTCAGATGAAATTACTGATGGTATAGAGAACCTTGGAACTATCTCCTTTAATAACACTTTTGCTACAAAAGCTGCATCGTTTCTTTTGGCTGGGAACGCTTCTGGCCATTTGGTCAGCTTGTCCACTATCACTAGAATATACCTATACTGTTGACATTTAGGCATTGTGACATAGTCTATTTATAGACACTCAAATGGTGTGAATGCTAAAGGTTTTCCTCCAAAGGCTCTTGTTTTAATTACAGCCTTGTTATATTGTTGACATATGAAACATTCATCACACACTCTTTTTGCTTCAGTAGTCACACCTATTGCTATCCAGCTTTTATGAATTGTATCTACCACTGATGTATTCTCCATTAATTTGGATGGTGATTAAAGGATCTTTCTGGTCATTGTTGTTGTGCAAAGGTAAAAGCTTTGTCTCTTTCTCTAATGGCTGGATAGTGCTGACTTTAGAATTCACTTCTCCTCTATTAAAAGGTCCATGGTAATCACAAGAATTCACTTCCTGGCAAGTGTCTTCTCTTAGCACATGCTCTGTATGGTAAGAGTCTAAGTCTGCCCCTCCCCCTTGCTGCCTCTCTGCAGAGTACTGAGAACAAGATGGCTTCTCTTGAACTGGATTCTGAAACATGACAGTTTCTTCCACCACTCCAGGGCTCTGTAAGTCTCTAATCATGGCTTCAGGGACAGGATTAGGTGTAATATCCTCCCCCCTCACCAAGACTTGAGGATTTAACCCTGTTTGAGTGTTAAAATCTAAGTGGTTAACAGTCTCGAGTGGTCCTATATGTTGGAGCCTCATTTCAAAAGTGTCATAGTATTTTCCTCTACAGGCTGCTGGATGATCTGGTACATCATTAGTTACAAAGTATTTAGGATAAAAACTCTCAGCTTGGGGATTCAGACAGAAAATTATCTCTTCCACAGGTGCTAAAGTGCTTTTTTGATTTGAGAACTGAGCCTGCAACTTTGTTACTCCCTCATCCTCCATTTTGGTTTCAGGAATTACATCTATGAAGACATTATGTTTCTTCTCTTTGGCAAAACACAAGTTTAAGGGTTTGGAAACTCTTTCCAAGTGATCCCCATGGCTACTTTCATTATTCGACATAACTTCTGATCTGTTATTTGCAATAATGTATTCTTGACCTTCTAGCTCAAATTTTAATCCATTTGACACTAGATTTCTGTCAAAATTCTCCACTAACTTCTGTGGATTTGTGTTTTCCACAAGAGAAATCTCTTTGCCAAAAATGTCCTTATACATATCCTGTACATCATTTTGCACTTCCAAATCATGTATTGATTTCTTCCTTTTTTCAAATACAGTATATTAATTATCCTCAATATTTTCCTTCACTAACACATTAGCCTCATTCATGCCTCTACACTTCTTTCTCTCTAAATATTTCTTTTCTCTTTGATCTGTTTTATTAATTAACCTTCATAAAGAAACTGCATTCCTCAGTCTAGCTCCCAGCTTTGAAAAGTTTTCTCTTTCTTCTAATGATGGTTTATCTGTTCTTTTACAATCATGTTGGCAACAAGTTTGAGATTTTTGTACTTTGCTTGCCCAAGTATTGTTAGTATATGGTTTCTTGTATGAATCTGTCTTATCTTTGGAAAAATCAATCTGCTTCCTGAACCTGCATTCCCTCAAAAGGTGACCTGCCTTGTTACAAAGATAACATTTGGGAATCTGTTTGTTTGACCTCTTTTGCTTGTAGTAGGTGGATCCAGGTTTAGATTCTCTATCTCTAGCAATTTGCAATGCAAAATTGCGAAATTCATCTCTGTCTCTCTCTCTAGGAGATTCTTTGAGTTCAGGTTTCAAATCTCTGATGGTCCTATCCTTTTCAGAATCTAATTCCTGTTTTATTTGGTTTTCTTTTAGTTTGGACTCATGTATGTAGGTTGCATGTTTCCTAATTTCCTCCAAGGATAACTCTTCCCACTGAGGACAGTTCTGCCTAAAATATACCTGTATTGGCATACTTGCACCTTTTATGAATTGTCTTTTGATATGTGGTACAGCCTCATCTGCTCGATCTCTATTAAATCCTAATAAGTTTTCAGAATTCTCCATCAGTCTGTCTAAAAATAAACTAGGATGTTCCTCCTCAGACTACCTCATCTTCTCAAATTTTCCTCAACCATTAGGTCTCTTTGTGTGAATTTTTACAGCTGCTAACAGGTCAGATCTGCATTTTATTAGTGTCCTCATGCTTTCTGGTGAACTTAAATCAATATCAGAATGGTCTCTAAGCCAGTCCATTAATACAGGATTTGATCTTGTTTCCTCAATAAACCTGGCTTTTTCACTGGGCCTGAAGAATTCCTCCAATACAAATTCAACATCCTGATACAATGGATTAAAAAGACTGAATGTCCTTTTTAATTCTTTAGCTGCCTTGTAAGGTGAGAGAAAAAATTTGGGAAATCTTTTCCTCAGCACCTCTAAATCTTGTGCCGTAAAAGCCTTATACATTTTCATATTTACAGCTTCACCATCTGCCCTAAACTGAGTTTGGTCCACAATGGGAAACAATGTCACAGTAGCCGATGCCATTGCCCCCTCCTCAGTCTGAGTAGCCACACCAGTCTCTGTCTCAGCTTCATTGTCAGTTTGTGTGCTCATGTCAACCATTGTCTTCTTATTAGCCTTATTTTCTTTAGGATGATACATGTTTTGTATTAATTCAAGTTGTAAGATGGTATGTTTGTCTAATATCTGTCCAAGTCTGATTTTATTGTTAATCTCAATCATCATCTTCAACTGATCCCTCATTAAAGACATAACATTCTCAGTATCTGTTCTTGCTCTGCCATTAACCCATGCATATATTTTCTTTAAAGCCAAAATTGTCTACAGGAAAGCCACCAAAGCTACAACCACTGTTGGCAGGTAGGATAGAAACTCTGCCAGTGAAATAGTTAAGATAGCTATAGGTGTCATATATCTTTACTAATTTCACTAAATATTCTGGTATTGTATAACACCAGATCTTCATCATTCCCTGGGTGAATGAGTATACAAACATTGCCAGAGTGCTCAAGATAAATGCCATTCTTACAAGTCCCATTACCCTTCTTTGAAATTAACAGGTCCAAAGCCTGGCTACACCAAAAACTGTTATAATTATTGGGAGTCTCTTGATATGTTTGAGATTGTAAATTGATGTACAGAGAGAACAAGATGACCCTTCTCCCTTATAACAGTTGCCCAGGCAGGATCCTTCAGGTCTAAAAGGTATATCCCTTCAGGACCCACCTGGGGTTAATTGATATATTGATTTGGGCTCTTTAGCTAGGATAACGCCTTATATTCTGACTGTGATTTCTCCCTTCCCAAAACAAGTTTTGACACTGCTTTAGGAAAATACTTTAAACTTTATATTAACAAGAAGGATAAGGGTAAAGGACTGTGGTATAGGAGACCCTACTCTACTGGTTGCTAATGAAATCTCAACTGCTGGCAGATGAAAAATCAATGTAGCTTCCCTCTGGTTCAGCCTGGCCAGGACTAAACCAGAGTAGGTAAACTGCTGGGATATTTTGACTTCTTCTTCAATAGATCTTCAGCCTTACAGTTGAGTTATTTCCACCCCTTTCCACCCTCTTCTTCGTCTCCTGCCCACTTCCCAGATCCCTCCCGGGCCCTGAGAAACCTAGATATCTAGATGATGTAATTCCTAATATCTA
>NW_025395230.1:3815-12822 GCF_016433145.1 Gracilinanus agilis | reverse complement strand
ATTGAAGAGGAAAATGCCTTTTCATGTTGTTGAAGGAAAAGGCCTTGAGAAAACATGAGAAAAGTGAGTATCCTCCATCATATCTCTATTCCCACTGGATACTTTGGGGAGTTTCTGGATGGGTGAGATCTAAGACTCTCCCTCTTGGTTGAGTTGAGCCTTATCCCCATCGGAGAGCTCCTTCACTCTGTATTGCCAGGCACATATTGTCGTATTTACCTTCTCAGATTTCTGTTTTGCTATGACTTGGATAAACAGACTTCTTTGCTATTCTCTGTGTGTTCATTGTGGAACTGGTATTAGGTGAGGAAGTGGTCAAGTCTTGGTTATAAAACTAGGGGTCTTCATTCCCCCCAAAGTGGAACCCAATCATATCTCTTAGATGAATGATATTTAAGGGATCAGAGAGATACACTTGTAGACCAATACTCCCTCTCTCTGAGGAGAGCAAAGTGATAAGACTCCAGCTCCAACTTCCTGCTTCCTCTTCTGACAGGAATGAAAGTCTTCGTTGAAGAAGGGTGGGAGGAAGAAGAGACTAAGAGAGATATATTCTGCCTCCCTTCAAGCCACACAAGGACAGCTCCTCACCCCATCTGGTCTCCTTTCCTATATGTGGGGTAGACCCTTCCTTTTTTTGATATACTTTTTTTTTCTTTTCAAAGTCCTTCATAACTTGGCCCTTTCCTATTTTCCAGTTTATTTATAACTCACTCACATGGATAAATTATATCAAATTCCTTTCTCAAAGAAGAGGAGGGGAAGGAGGGGAGGATTTGGAACTAAAATTTAAAATTAAAGTTAAAACATTTTTGCTTACATGTAATTGAGAAAAAAATAAAAATAAGTAATATATGTTCAAAAATACAAATGTTTGTTCCATCTTTCTATTCCCATCTTCTTCTATTAGAGGTTTTGTCTCATTCCTCCAGCTACTAATACCTTCCCCCTCTATTGTCTCCGATCTATTTTCTTTATATATATGTGTGTATCTTAAATATATTTAGTTATAAACATATTTCTTCCTTAGAATAGATCTTTGAGGGCAAGGACCTTGATTTTTTTCCCCTTTCTTTTTATTCCTGGTACTTAGTACAGTGTCTGGCTCATAGTAAGTACCTAATAAATGCTTGTTGATAGGGGGAGCTAGGTAGTACAATGGATAGAGCATCAGGCCCAGAGTTGGGAAGACCTGGGTTCAGATTTGACCTCAGATACTTCCTAGTTGAGAGACTCTGGGCAAGTTGCTTAATTTCATTTGGCTAGCCTTTGCTAGAGTTGTTACTAGGTTATAAAGTAAAGGTTAAAACAAATAAATGAATGAATGCTTGTTGATTTGACTTTTATGCATCAGAACTTCTTTCTTAAGAACTTCTTGTTCCACTAGAATTTTAGACCATGGAATCCTGCTTGTCCCTTCTCTGAATTTTTATGAAATCTGCTCTCCTCAAATCTGGGCTGTGTGTCCTGCTTTCACTAATACGAACTCTCTGATGGCATGGTCACTTCCTCTCCATCATTTCCACTTCATCAACCTAGTTCTCTTTATGGGTCAGAATCATATTCAGAATGGCAGATTTCCTCATTGCTACCTCAACCTTTCAACCAAAAAAAGATAAACTTACAGATTTTTGAAGAGATTCTTCTTTTTATCTCATTTTATTCTGATCCTTAACCTGGGAAGTCAGGTAGTAGTATCAGAGGCATCATGGTATAGTAGAGTCCTAGGACTTGTGTTCAAACCCTGCTTGCTACTTCTTTGACTTTGAAAAAGTCACTAAATCTCCTTGTAAAATGAAAGGATTGGACTGGATGTCCAGTGGCATAAATTCAAATTCAAGACCTGTGATCCTTTGATTTCCATTTGACAAATAAGAAAGACATCCAGACCTTTAACTTCCTTTCCTCGGAACCTGAGGATTTCTCTCTGTCTTTATTGATACTCTCTTCCTTCCTTTTTGTATCAGTGTGTGTATGGGGAATCTTAGTCTTAAGTACTAAGGTAAATATCCTCTACTTTTAATGATAATTTCAGTTGTTCTCTGTTTCATTGATTATTCTATGTTTTGTCACCTAACCCCCATGACCACCATTGTTCCTTTTCCCTTTCTAATTAGGAGATCCAGAGGCACTCCTAAACCTAGAGTAGGAGGGCCAGGAGGAGAAAGAGGAAGGAAGCACAATGCTGAGGCATTTTCTCCAGCATATTCCTGCACTTCCCAAATGCCAGCCTGATTGTGTGCCCAGCTCAGACAACAGACAGACAGTGTTTTGGTATCACTTACATCTCACAGGAAGACCCTCCATGAAAAGAGACAAAAATGAGAAACAATAGTGCTTTGCATAGGGACCAAGGGCCTCCTAAAACTCATCTGCCACTAAGCCAGTTGTCACCAAAGTAGAAACAGACCCACATAAACCCCACCACCTGCCATTTAAAGCCCAAATGGTATTCATGAATAGGTTTGCTCACAGGAAAGGTTTTGAAAACCTAGATGAGTCATGGCATTAGTGGGCTGCTTAATCAATGTTTGTTGAATTGAATGGGGAAATGCTAAACCAAATTATGAATTTGATTGAAATGTTCTTATTCTATGTATATACCCAGGGCCAGTCTAGGTAAAATTAGGAAGAAGACCTAGTTTGTTGTCCATGCTCCCCTTCCTTGTAGTTATCCCCTCTCCCCATCCCTCAGGTATCTCCTTCTTCAACACACACACACACACACACACACACCACACCCCATCATCCCTCCTGTGCTCATGTTGTTCCCAATACAGTTTTTGCAGAAAGTCATCTAACAAAGTAATTTATTCGATGGCAACATGTTACCACTTCCAGGGGAATTTGGTTTTTTATTTTTATTTTTTAATTTTTTTCCAGGGCTACATGGATTCTTGTTGTCTCATTCCCCTCTTCCCTCCCTGCTCCTGGAGTTGACAAGCAGTTTCACTGGGTTATACATACATTATCACTTAAATCCTATTTCCATATTATTCATTTTTGTAATAGAGTAATGTTTTTAAACCAAAACCCCAAATCATATACTCATATAAACAAGTGATAAGTCAAATGTTTTCTTCTGGATTTCTACTCCCACATTTCTTTTTCTAGATGTGGATAGCATTCTTTCTCATAAGTCCTTCCAAGTTGTCCTGGATCATTGCATTGCTATTAGTAGCAGAGTCTATTACATTTGATCGTTCCACAGCATTTCATTTTCTGTGTATTATGTTCTCCTGGTTCTGTTCATTTCACTCTGCATCAGTTCATGGAGGGCTTTCCAGTTTGTCTAGAAATAACCAGTTCATCATTCCTTATAGCACAATAGTATTCCATCATATACCACAATTTGTTCAGCCATTCCCCAATCAAGGGACATCCTTCAGGGGAATTTGCATTCTAATAATGGGGAGCTAAGAAAATGGCTCCTTACATAGTGGAATTTCAGGCACCACAGTATTCTAAGGAAAGAGATTGAAAGGGATTTTTGCTGGGTCAATCAAATCATGCCATGTATAGATGACCACTATTCCACTTAACAGGAAAAGATTGTAAGTACTTCCTATGTGCTAGGCACTATGCTAAGACATTGGAGATACATAAACAAAAATGGAAGTCACTTCCCTCAAGAAGTTTATATTCTAATATGGAAGGAATACATTCACAATTAAGTAAATACACACAGGATCGTTACAAATTAATTTGATTGGGGGAGGAGGAACCAATTTAATTAGGGAGATTATGAAAGACCTTTTGCAGAAGAAAGCACTACAACTTAGCCTGGGAGGGAACTAGGAGTTCCAAGAGGAAGTGAGGAAGAACAGCAGTCCAGGCAGGGAGAGCAGCTCATGCAAAGGCATGGAGATAGGAAATGGAGCATGTGAATAAGAGTAAGTAGGCTAGTTTGGAAAGAAGGTGGTGTGTGTGAGTGGGGTATGCAATCAGCCAAGAAAGATAGGTTGGAGTCTAATCAGAAAGGCTTTAAACAGAGGAGTTTGCATTTTATTCCGGTTGTAAGAGGGAATCACTGAAGATTCTTGAGTAGGGGGTCTGACTAGCCCTATGCTTCAGGAATTTGGCAGGTGTGTGGGAGGGGAATTAGAGAAGGAAGAGCTTAGATGAAGGAAGACCAATTAGAAAAGTGTTAGAATAGTTATTTATTATTTCATTTAAAAATATTATTAATATTCATATATTATATAACAGTTGATATATAAATAATCAATTACATTAGTAAATTAATCAATTATATCGACATAACATTGAACATTACATATGTCCTATATAATATATATGCTATATAATTAAGTTATATAATTTATGTCATATAATAGTCAATATTTTATTGGGCTCTATATTATTATATATTGCTATATTGTTAATATTATATATTAATATTATATATTGATATATTGTTAATCATCATATATAGAACAGACCTTTATCAAGGCATTTATTAAGTACTTACAATGTGTTAGGCACTGTACCAAGCACTGGAAATACAAAGATAAAAACGAAGCAGTTCCTGCCCACGAAGAAGCTTATATTCTCTTTTTTTTTTTTATTTTTTTTTATTTTAAACCCTTAACTTCTGTGTATTGACTTATAGGTGGAAGAGTGGTAAGTGTAGGCAATGGGGGTCAAGTGACTTGCCCAGGGTCACACAGCTGGGAAGTGTCTGAGACCGGATTTGAACCTAGGACCTCCCGTCTCTAGGCCTGGTTCTCAATCCACTGAGCTACCCAGCTGCCCCTAGAAGCTTATATTCTCATAGGGAGACAACACTGTACATTTATAAATATGTGCAAGATACATAAAGTATAGTTACAAGGTAGCCTTAGAGGGGAAGGCACTAATAGCTGGAAGAACCAAGAAAAGGTCACCTATGGAGGATAGCAATGGAAATGAGTCTTGAAGGAATCCAGGGCTGAGAAGGGAGAGTGTTCTAGGCATAAGGATCAGCCAAACAGAAATGGGAAATGGGAGTGTCATGTGGGGAGTACAGCAAGTAGATCAGTATGACTGGATCTTAGAAGGTATGGAGGTCAGTCATACATTTAAAGAGAAATCCAGAAAGACAGGAAGAGTCTAGGTTGTAGAGACTTATGATATGGAACAGATATTGGATCCTAGAATTATAGGGAGTCACTGCAATTTATTGAGATGGGGCATGATGTGGTCAGATTTGTGCATTAGGAAAAATTGACAGTTATGTAGAGGATTCATTATAATGGGTGAGACTTGAGTTGGGGAGGCTAGAAGGCTATTGCAATAGTCCATGAAAGATGATAAGAGTTGATGTCTGTGCAAGCAAAGAGAAGGGTGCATAAGCAAGAGATGGTGTGGATATAGAAATAATATTTGCCAGCTGGTTGTAAGTGTTGGGGTGGGGGTAGGTGGGAAGGAGAGTGGAAAGAACATCTATATTGTTAGCCTAGGTGACTAGGATAGTGGTAACCTCAGCCAAAATAGAAAAGTTGGGAAGAAAGGAGGGTTTAAGGAAAAATATATGGAAATAGATAGACAGACAGATAGATAAGATAGATGGTAGGTAGATAGATAAATGGGTAAATAGATGGATGGATAGATGAAGATAGATAGATAGATAGATAGATAGATAGATAGATAGATAGATAGATAGATAGATAAACTTAGCACTTATTATGTGCTGGACACTATGTTACACAAGCACATTGTGAGTTTGAGATAGCAGATAGAATGCTGGACCTAAAGTATTCAAATACAAGCTCAAATTTGGCCTCAGACACTTCCTAGCTTCTGTGACTTTAGGCAAGTCATTAAAAAAAAAAAACAACTAACCAACTCTCAATCTCAAAATCAAGTCTCAAAAAACAATCTCAGTTTTTTTGCATGTGTAAAATGGAATAAGACCTTTTCTCCAGGGTTGTTGCAAGTATAAAATGAGATAAATTTTGTAAAATGTGTTACAAACTTTAAGGTGCTAAATAAATTCTAGTTATTATTCTTGTAGAGTTAGAATTAATAGGATGAATTTAAGTCCTGCCCCTGTTATCTAATGCCTATGTTTCCTTGGGAAATTTAAATAACATGTCAATGATGTAAACAATTCTCTGAAATTGTGAATTCCAGAATAATTGCAATTTACACTGATAGAGGGAGGAAAGGAAGAAGGAAAGGAAGGGAGAGAGGAAAGGGAGGGAGAGAGGAAAGAAAGATGGAAGGAAGGGAGGAAGGAAATAAATAAGGAAAAAATAAAAGGAGGGAAGAGAGGAAAGAAAGGAAGAAAGAGAAGGAAAGAAGGAATGAAGAGAAAAAAGGAAGGAAGGAAGGAAGGAAAAGGAAGGCAGAATAGACATTCCTAGGCTCTTTGCACTGACTCTTATCCAAGGAAAACTTTCATTCATGCCAAGAGGGGAAGCAGAAAATTGGGATCAGAAATCACCACATTGCTCTTCTTACAGAGAGGAGCTACAGGGGTAGAAGCATATCTATCTATTCCCTTAAATATTGTTAGTCTAGGAGTTGTGATCAGGTTCCAGCTAACTTTTGATCCCTTTGTCATTTCTGTAAGGAAGGGGGACCCCAAGCTCTATATTCAAGACTTGATCCCTTTTCCTTTCCAATACCAGTTCCACAATGAACAGCCATGTATATAATGAAGAAGCCCATTTATCCAAAATAAAATAAAATAGACATCAGAGAAGATTAGAGAATTAGGAGAACATAGACCATACAGACTGCAGAAATTCTTCCACTGGAAAAAAAGATAACTCAGCTCAATCAAGAGAAAGTATCCTGGATCTTTCCCAGAGGGAAACTCCTCAAAGTCTCTAGGTTACCTATCTGGGAAAAGAGACATGAAGAAGGTGACCCCAGTTCTCATGATTTCCTAAATTCTTTTCCTTCATCAATCTGAAATGAGTTTTGTTTCACCTATCTTGAAATGAATTCAAAGGAGACTCTCCCTTGGAAAGTCCCAAAGGGGGACTGGCTGAGAACAGAACCTCTTACCAACTCCACCCTATTCCTCACACAGAGTACGGCCTTCAGCTCCACCAATACACCATTCACCAAACCACAAGCATATACCAACAGATTTTGTGACAGGATTTACGTATCATAGAACGTGAGCGCTAGAGACTTCAGAAATCATATAATTCAACCTCTTCTTTTTAAAGAGGAATAAACTGAGGCCCAGAAAGGAGAAATAACTTGCCTGGTATTCAGGGGCATTACTGGGAATTCCAGTGCCTTGGGCCACACATCAGGACAGGTTGAGCTTAGGTATAAAGGACAAGATTTCAGAACCACACCAGGGATGAGATCAAGAAGAAAATGGGCTCAAAGAAGAACGTTCCACCCTTCCCTGCTGCACTTGGCCAGTCTCAGGAAGAAGAGTGCACTAAATAATTAATGTGGGCCTGGAAAGGACCTTCAACGCCATTAAATTTAACCCTCTCATTTTACAGATGAAGAATATGAGGATCAGAGCTTTTAAGTGACTTGCTCAAGGTCACACACCTGATAAGAGATGGGATATGAATTGAGGTTTTCTTGACTCTGTCTACTAAACCAACTAGATAGTATCATAGTAAAATGTTATGATTTAAATTTGGTTTTCATTTGTTTTTCAATAGTCCCCGACACTTCATGACCCCATTTGGGGTTTTCTTGGCAAAGATACTAAAGTGGTTTGACATTTCCTTCTTTAGCTCATTTTGCAGATGGGAAAATAAGAGGACTTGTCCAGGACCACCACACCACTAGTAAGTGTCTGAGGCCAGACTTGGACTCAGGAAGATGAACCCTCCTAAACCAACCAACCCAGAGAACCAACAGAAAGAATTGCCTAACATCCAAGATGAAACAAAGCTCTCTCTCAGTATATGCTGGAGTCTGGCTTGTTTGCTTGCTTTCAGCATATCTGGCCTCTATCCTTCTAGCCCCCACCAAACTCCCACTCTAAACTCATGCATGTAGCCTCAGCCAGGGCACAGAAGTGGGTGGATGTGGGGGGAACATCTAAATTTGCCTCACTAGAGAATAAAAGTGCAGCAGGGATGACCAGAGTCCCAAAACAGAGCCCACAGTGTCTTAACAAGAAATGCCTTCTACAGGCTCACATGTAGATCCTGTTGGAGTAATAGAGATTCAAAAAGCATTTCTTCTTATTCAGAACAACATTCTTCATAGAAATAATTTGAGGCAGACTAGACAAAAGGTCAGTTACTACAGAAGACACCAAACTTGGCTGGATTTCCCTTAGAGGACAACCAGCCATTTGTCAAAGTGACCTATAAACTAACCTGGACTTTTTGGCATTGGGGAGGAGATAGTTGGGGACTGAGTCCTTGGGAATTGCCTAGTGGCCTATGGACAAGAGGACTTTCCTACTCTGCTTGGGGAGTATTTTTTAATCCTTATTTTTTCATTGTTTTTTGTTTTAATAGTAATTTCCCATTTCCAATCCTCTCCTACCAAACTGAACCCTATTTTGTGGCAAAGAAGAATAAGTAAGCAAAAATATCTGTTCCATAAACCATGTCTGACAATATGGGTAATATTCTGTCTTAGTAGTACCCTCTTAATCTCCTATCCTTTCTGCTATGAGGTAAGAGATATGACTTGCTAATTTCTCTTCTCCAGGGCTTTTCCCCCCCTTTTTTCTTTTAAAAACCCTTGCCTTCTATCTTAAAATCTATAGTATCATTTCCAAGGCAGAAGAGTGGTAAGGGCCAGGCAACTGGATTTAAGTGACTTGGACAGAGACATATAGCTAAGAAGTGTCTGAGGCCAGATTTGAAACCAGATTTCCCATCTCCAGGTCAGGTTCTCTATCCCCTGACCCACTTAGCTGCCCATCATCATCATCATCACCATCATCATCACCATCATCATCATCACCATTATCATCTTCTTCTTCTTTATTTTCTTCCTTTCTTCCTCACTTCCTTTTTTCTTTCTCCCTTTTTCTTCCTTCCTTCCTTCCTTTCTTCCTTCCTTCCTTCCTTCCTTCCTTCCT
>NW_025395230.1:0-3474 GCF_016433145.1 Gracilinanus agilis | reverse complement strand
TATATATATATATATATATATATATATATATATATATATATATATATGTCAAATTAACCAAAAACACACAAACAAAATAAGGAATAAAATCCCATGGAGAACTTTTAGAATTTAACAAGGTAGAACCAGATGAATTAACAAACAAACAAAAAAGATTACCAAGCTCATTTATAATTCTAGTTCACCCTGTTTCCTCCCCTTTCTCCACTCACTTCTTCCTGCCCCTTTATTCTTCCAATGTCTGAAAATTATTGTTCCAATTTATGTCTTTCCCTCATATGTTCCTTCCGATGACATTACTTTCCTTAAAAAAAAAATCACACACATCTGTGCTTCATCTCTGCTACTCTAAGGTTCCCTATCAAACCAGAGTAATATTTGAAAAGGATTTCTTTCAGTTGGTTGTTTTGTTTTGCTTTATTTTCGCCATAAGAAATCACCTAAAGTGAGTTGGAGTCAGCTCTGTCTTCTGCCACACTATGCATATGCCTTCATCAATAATTTGCACACAATTCCCCGTTTTTTCCACTTCATCTCTCCCCACCCCAATTCATCTTTCACTTATCTACCAAAGTGATTTTCCTAAAGCACATGTCTGACCATATTGCCTCTCTCTTCAGTAGACATAGCTAGGTGGTATAATGGATAGAGGACTGGGACTACAAAGGAAGACCTGTCAAATCCAGCCTCAGATACTTACTAGCTATGTAATATGCTCAATAAATAATTGTTGGTTGACTGACAAAATGATTACTCAAGGTCATGCAAGTAGTATATGTAGAGGCTGAATTTGAACCCAGTTCCTCTGATTCCAGAGCCACTGCTTTTTATGTTACATATCATTAAAAACATTTAATTTAAAATATCATAATTATTAATATTAAGATTATTACTAATGATAGCAACAATAATAATATCACCCATTCGATTTTTTTCACACACTAAGCTCTGCTGGCCAGAGTCTCCTTATTTTAGCCCGACAAGTGGCGATCAATCTTATTATAAAAGTCTTCAAGAGGAAAAACAAATGTATATTCAGAAAATCTCTGAATGTCATTAGCTTAATCTGATTTGACTTATCAAATAAAGATACATCATCTCTCCATCTCTTTTTACTCATTTCAATGGCGCCTATCACTGTAGCACCTCAGCATTCAGACCAGTATATTAAATTATATCAGAAAAGAGAGGTATCTGGGAAGGTCAGGTAGAGGTGGAGTCTTCCTCTAAGACCCTGGAAAGATAAAGAAGAGAAAGAGAGAGAGGGAAGGAGAGAAAGAAGGATGGAGGGAGGGAGGGAGGGAGAGACAGAGAAAGAGAGAGAGAGAGAGAGAGAGAGAGAGAGAGAGAGAGAGAGAGAGAGAATGGAAGTGAAGAAAAGGAGGGGGAAAGAAAAAGAGAGAGAGAGAAGAAAGAAAGAGAAAGACATACTCAGAGACAGAGAGGCCAGACAAAGAGATAGAGAGAGCTGTGTTCTGCCTGTTGTGCAATGACATGGTAAGGCTGTCAGCCTTCCCATTAAGAGTCTATCATCATCTATTGACCCCACACTGACAAGTGGATTAAAGTCCATTTGCACTGCTGGAAAGTCTCTTTGATGATAACTAACTATTTAATAGTACTTATTTCCCATTTCAATTAGTAGAGACCAAACAATGATGGTAGCAACAAGGAAAAAGGAAAATCATAATAATAATAACTAGCTTTCAATCAATCAATCAATCAAAAGGCATTTATTAAGGTCTTGCTATGTGCTCTCAGGCATTATACTGGTATACAAAGAGCCGTTAACTGTCCCTGTGCTCAGGGAGCTTACATTCAAATGGAGTTTAATTCAACGGCCTATTTATATGCAACATGTACATAAATACATCCATTTAAAAGATATATATACACACACACATATATATATATATGTATATAAAAGGGAAACCAGGATACAAAGGTGAAGGGAAAGAACATTCCAATCATGGAGGAGAACCAGAGCAAAGGAATTCAGAAAGAGAGTGAGAAAAATGGGGACACTAATACACTGTTGGTGGAACTGTGACCTGATCTAACCATTTTGTTTTTTATTTTTCATTTATTTTTTAGAAAAATGTTTTCCATGGTTACATGATTCATGTTCTTGCTCTCTCTCCCCCCATCCCCACCTCCTCCCTGTAGCCAACATGCATTTCCACTGGTTTCATCATGTGTCATCAATCAAGACCTATTTCCATATTATTGATAATTGTTCTAGGGTGGTCATTAAGAGTCTATATGCTAATCGTGCCCACATCAACCCATGTGTTCAAGCAGTTGTTTTACTTCTGTGTTTCCACTCCTGTAGTTTGATCTAACCATTTTGGAGAGCAATCTGGAATCATTCCCAGAGTGTTACAAAACTGTATGTAACTTTCAACCCAGAAATACCACTATTAGGTTTATTTCTTCAGGAGATCAGGGAAAAAGGAAAAAGAACATTTATGTTCTAAAATATTGATAGCAGTTCAGTTTGTGATATCAAAGAACTAGAAATTGAGGGAATGCCATCAGTTGGGGATGGCTGAACAAGTTGTGGCATATGATTGTGATAGAATACTACTGTGCCATAAGAAATGATGAACACGTTAGTTAAAAACAACAAGGAAAGACCAATATGAAATAATGAAAAGTGAAACAAGCAGAACCAAGAGAACATTATATACAGTCACAGGAATATTGTATGAAGAATGACTTCTATATACTCTTCTCCAGAAAAAGAACTGATAAGTAGAAAGGAGCAAGACATAGTTTTGTACAAACAAATATCTTTTTGTTAAATGAGTCCTTCTCTAATAGAGGGAGAGGAGGAAGGGAGTGAGTTACCTGGGTATTTTAATGTAATAAACAAATAAAATTTAAAAAAAGAAATGGAATGTCATATGTGAGGAATTGTAATTAATTAGGCCATTGGATCACAGAGTGTGTGGAGGATAATAAAGTGTAAAAGTCCCGGAAAAGTAGGAATTTTAATTGTTCAGCAAAGGAATTTATTATATTTGATTTTGAATGTAATAGAGAGAGGTAGTTAGGTGGCTCAGAGGATAGAGAGCTAGGCTGATGGTACTAGGATCAAATCTGGTCTTGGACATTTCCTAGTTGTATTACCCTGGGCAAGTCACTTGACTCCAATTGTCAGCCCTCACAGTTCTTCTGCCTTGGAACTGATACTTGGTATTCATTCTAAGACAGAAGGTAAGGCTTTTAATTTCTCTTAAAGAAAGAAAGAAAGTAGGGGGCAGCTGGGTAGCTCAGTGGAGTGAGAGTCAGGTCCTAGGTTCAAACCCGGCCTCAGCCACTTCCCAGCTGTGTGACCCTGGGCAGGTCACTTGACCCCCATTGCCCACCCTTACCACTCTTCCACCTATGAGACAATACACCGAAAGTACAGGGGTTTAAAAAAAAGAAAGAAAGAAAGAAAGAAAGAAAGAAAGAAAGAAAGAAAGAAAG
>NW_025395229.1:0-2958 GCF_016433145.1 Gracilinanus agilis | reverse complement strand
ACTAATATATATATTTATACCAGCATCTATCATTTTTCATTTTTATAATTTGGCGAACCAGAAGGTCGAAATTCGAACTCTAAATCTTCCAGATAGCCTAACGATAGCCATGCCTGCTTTTTGGCCTGGCTCAGCTCTTTTGAGCACTTTTTTAAAAAAGGAAAGTGACTTTCCTTGCCATGCTTTTGCTAAATGCAAGAGCACGTTTTTGCCTCCAGTGGGACTCAGCCGGCCAGTACAGCCCAAGCCACCTTGGGAGGGAGGTCAGGCCAGCCGATTCGGGCTTTTGGCTTTAAACTAAAATGCCGGAGCCCAGCCAATGTGCTGCTGCTGCTGCTGATGCTGCTGATCCTGACCACTTCCACTTCAACCCCGAGCTCCAGAACCTGAGATTTCCGGGAAGGAACCCAGTCCTGCCACCTTTGCTGAGATCCAGACCTCCAGAGACTGCTTCAGCTCTGACGCAAACCATTTGGGTATATTCCCCTTCCTCTCTACTTTCTTATAGGAGACATTCTAGCCTTCCACGTGTTTCTCTAAAGACCTAATTAGGCAACAACCCACACAGACTCTACACGTGGGTAGTTTTCCTGAGCTTTTCTCCACTAACCCCGAGCCATGTGGACGACACCACGTGGACCTATTGGCGGAACGGCCTATTCAGACTTTCTTGTGATTAAAAAACTGAACTCAGGGGAAGAACTTTGAACTTTTAGAAAAAAAAAAAAACAACCCCTTAAACTCAGCAGAACTCAATCAAAAGAACCTTAAATTGAAATCAGGGGTGAACTTTTAAAACCTCGGAACTGAATGAGCTTTAATTCTGTTTTAAAAAGGCTGTATCTTACTGTATATTGTTAATTAGTTTTGTAAATTAATCTTGCTTATATCGTTGATTTTCCTGTTGCACTGAATCATTTTACGCTAATGAAGTTTCTGCTTATGATGTTATTATATTTCCTAATTTACCTAAAGCTTACTGTATCAGAAGCAATGCGGTTATATGTACCACCTATGAACATCTTATAGAGCACATGTCTTTAAAATTTATTCTGTCTTGGTAATTGCAAAGAACCTTGAAAGTTTCCATGCTTTAAATATTACCTTGTAATTTTACAAGAGATATTTTTTAACTTTTACTTTAAATCCTTAAGAATTGTTGTCTTAAAGGATAAAGCTTATATATTTTATTATAAGAGATATTATTGCCTTAAATGGGTAGAAGCATTCCTACCCAGGATTTTTTTAAATACAGGAAGCCAAGGAGCTCCTGTATATTCTTATCTGAGGATGATTATACCAGAAGGTTTCTTTTTTAAATATCACATTTTGCTATGGAAGCAATAACAGCATTTGCCAAGGGTTAAAAGTTGTAACAAGTATATGATTTTGAACATCACTGTTTATTGTTTTAAAATGTGCTACTGGAAATAATGGTACTCTATTTGAATGTGCATTGTGAATCTGCTTTTTGTAAGATCCATTTACACTCACAAAATGAAAACCTCATTTTTGGGGTAACATAACCCTTCTAGTTCTAAGCTATATATATATATATTTTTGATTTTTAAAACATTTTTTTTAATGAGAGAAATTGATTTTCCCTTTTTCTCATCTTGTACTGGAAGTACATATATAATCATTATTTATCCTTTTTCTGATTCTACAGCAAATACCTGAGCCTATAGGACTGTGATTTAAATGCCTCTCTGATTCCAGAAGGGAATATGAAAGCCATTAATAGTGCTAAAGAAAGCACATGGTCAGAGACTTGACTGACTAAGATCTGCATAATAGCAGTTCTATGCCAATACTTTAGGGCTTGAAATTGGGTTTGAGTCCTGGAGTCCCAGTCTTTTCTAAAACTTTAGAGGACGTGGGTCCCCTCGACTTAGATTCCTAGAAAGCACCTAAGATTGGTTATTTACTTGGCTCACTTCCCTAAAAAGCTGATGATAAGTCAGATCAGAGAGAGACATTTTCCTTATGTCCTGGCCCTGAATGGGTAATTGCACACTGTTGAATTCACTTTAATTAGACCTTCATTCAAAGGTCTAAGTTTATTTTCCCTACATTTTTTGCACATTTTACATTTCACAAGTTAATTTTTTCTTTTTTCTTGAATTTTATTCTTTTTATTTTGCCAATTGAATTCATATAAACCCCCAGGACTCAGCCACTCATCCTTAGCTGACCTGAGGTACCCTTTTTTTTAGAAAAAAGGTGTGTTTAAGAATTACCTCACGGGGATATCTGTTAAGTTTTTTAAAATTCGATAATGTAAAAATATATGTATATTTATTTAACTCTTTTAGGAGTAATTTCACGGGGAATTATATAAAATCTTAGAAGAAAATGTATGTTTTGTAATCTATAATGTAAAGTTTAAATTCTTTTGAGAATAATTTCAGGATAAGGATCTTGCCATCTCCCCAGAATCCAGACGACGAACTTGTTTTGGTGAAGACACCATGAAGATGTCTGAAAAGCCTTCACTGTACCATGAAGACCAAACTTTGAACTTTGGGGTGCAGTTGATTGAACTATGGGGAGTTGAAATTGAGTTGTATGTATTGTTTTAAATTGTATACTGTTGTGCCAGTGGGGGACAGCCCCCCAAATTGGTTTTTTGTCAATGCGGCTAATTTTAACCATTTGTTCATCTATTTCTTTATCCCCAAAATTCCTGAAAAATTTAGAAGCTGTTATTTTTACAGGTCCAGCGAAGAAAAAAGGACTAACCTTTTTTTTTGCCGGACCTCACGGGGAATTGTAAAAAGTGGATTTTGGAAATGTATAAAACTACATTTCCCGTGATCCAACATGGTCCAACTGGTTTCTGTTTCCGATGTCTTGACGCAGGGGAGCGCTTAAATCTCGTGGGTTAGGAGGGAGTGCTCTCTTCTTTGGCGAGTAGGGCTTGGCTAGGAGGCAGTATGGAGGCGGCAGTTTTGAATG
>NW_025395228.1:1498-8349 GCF_016433145.1 Gracilinanus agilis | reverse complement strand
GTAAAGTAGGGATAAGGAGAAGAGGGAGGTTAGAAGTCTAAATAAATGAAGCTGTAAGCCACAAGGCCCAACAGCCAGATAGGCAGAGTTTAGAATTGGCCCAGCTAGGCCAAGGAAGCCAGCCTAACTTACCCACGTGACAATATAGAGTGTAAGCTGTCTGTGGTCTCAGGAGATGCTTCTTCCTCCAGTTCCAGACGGCAACTGCCCCCACAGGAAGTTCACTCACTTACTTAAAGAGATAGTGTCTTTCATCACTTCCTGTGGTCCACCTCTAATTCAAATGGACAAATGGCAGTTTCTACATCGATTTGGACTGCCCAAAGGGCAGTCCCTTATTCTTGATTTGTTACTTATTGTCACGTGTGGGTAACTCGTCTCCCCTCCCCACTAAGGGAGGTGGGAGTGACATCATTAGCACGCCTGGGTTGAGTAGATTTTTGACTATTTATGGGATCTGGCTAATTCTATTTACACAATCCCCCCTGATGATCATTGGGTGCCTAGTCACCCCAAGTGATCATGTTACACAAACATCTTCTACCACAAAGGTCCTTCTAACTACAATAGTTAGAGATAAGAGGGAAATGGAAAAGAGAGAAAGCAAAACCAATGTTTTGCTAAGCGCGTTGACAAGAAACCAATTGGGGGCAGTCCCCAATCGGCATATCATGTACAATTAAAGTATCTGTTCAAAACCCATCAGTCCATTCATTAGTACCCAAAGTTCGTTCTGGATCACTTGATGCAACAAACCCCATCAGTTCAATCAATTGCAACCCAAAGTTCATTCTGGATCTCTTGATTAAACGTAGGTTCTTCAGGCATCTCTCTGCAAACAGTTCATTCTCTGGATTAAGGAATCAGCAAGTTTCTTTCCCTGAGAATTTTCTCAAACAAAACCAAAAATTAATCTTGGATATAATAAAAATACGATTAATCTTGGATTTTATAAAAATACAATCCCCCCTGACGTGGGTATTTAGAAAGAAATACCCAGATCAGCTCAATATATACAGATGAGTCATGGGGTTGTATGAGTCAATTCAAAAGAAAAAAAGAAAGAAAAAAATATAAAAATCAAATAGAAGAAAATTGAAGCTTTTGAAAAAGAAAGGCATTAAAATCAAAATCAAATATCAAAAGTTATGTACATAAAAATTTTTGAAGAAAACAAAATAACAGGCCCTTGTATTAGGGTCTAATCAATTATAATTTCCATCCTACTAGTCTGTAGGATACAATGCAGTAATACTGCACTTACCCATTTGCAGCTAAGACTACAGGAAGTTGCCATTCTATAAGAGAGAAAAAAGGACCAGATTTAAATGCAAGGGAAGCGTCTGTCATTCCCTTTACTCTCAGGAGTATATGGGTGAGCCAAATAATAGCCAACCTGCGGTACCTGACTGGCAGTGTAGTTCGGAGAGTCCTACGTCTTAACATATGTTAAGCGTCGCAGCTTCGATTCTTACACTGAGTTCAAGTCCTCAGTGTTGGTGTGGGAGTACCTCAATCCCACCTGTATATGTATGATCTCTTTAACCTCGTGCTCCTCGGCACTGTGCAGATGTTCTCAGAAATCCCATTGGATTTGTCTGTCGGTCTTCATGACCTTGTGCTTTCCTTAGCACCATTAATGGCTCATGTGTTCCCTTCTCCTGGAATTAGACAGAAGCATTAATCACAGTCCCATAACATTTAACAATATATGGCAAGTTCTTGGAGTCTAAACCTTGTGAGTAAGCATTAATATTACAGCAATTATATATATATTAAAATTATAGCATTGCAAAAAATAATGACAAAATTAAATGATTATATGTACTCAAGTACAAGAAAATGAGAAAAAAGACAAAAAAAAATATCAATTATTCTATTAAAGATATTAGGTAAATCAATAAGAAAATTAAAATAAAATCAGGGAAAGAATCAAGACAAACCAATGATTCCAATTAGCATCCATGAGTCTATGAACTGTTATAACCAATGCAGGTAACAGGAAACAGTCAATCAGGTTCAATAGAAGATGCCCTCTTTACATGTGAGCAATGAATCCAAGAGTCCTTTTCTCCGATCTTTATAGCTGTTGGGGTGGTTATTAAAATTTCAAACGGGCCATCCCACGAAGGCTGGGTTGCCCCAGTGCGCTGGAAGTTCTTTATATACACTTTGTCTCCTGGATTCAGGTTGTGAAGTGAAAAGTCTATTGGTCCTGCTTGTACTGCAGTTCCAGATTCATGGAGTTCACGCAGTCTGTGTTGCAATTCCTGTATATAGGAAGCAATAGAAGTATCTCCTCCTAATAGTGATGTATATGCAGGAGAAAAAGGTTTAGCCTGTATAGGAGGATGTCCAAAAAGCATCTCATATGGTGAGATGTGTAGATCTCCCCTAGGTCTGCTTCTAAGATAAAATAGAGCTAGAGGGAGAATTTCAGGCCATTTTAGATGTGTCTCAGTACATAATTTGCCAATCATGGTTTTAAGTTCTCTGTTCATCCGTTCAACTTGGCCTGAGCTCTGGGGGTGATATGGTACATGGAATTTTGGAGTTATCCCCAGGCATGAATATATTTCAGATAAAACTGAATCAGTAAAGTGACTCCCTCTGTCTGAGTCAATACGTGCAGGCAGACCAAAACGAGGAATGATTTCTTTTAAAAGCACCTTGGCAACAAAGGCTGACGTGGCTCGGGCAGTAGGAAATGCTTCCGGCCACCTGGTCAGTTGATCCACTATGACCAGACAGAATTTATATTGTCCAGCCTTTGGCATTGTTATGAAATCAATTTGTAGGTGCTCAAAAGGTGTGTAAGCTAATGGACGCCCACCAAAAGCCTTGCCATGAAAAGCGTGTTGGTTATATGCTTGGCAAGTAGGGCAAGCTGCACACACTTTAGAGGCTATAGTGGTTATGCCAGGAGCTATCCATACTCTCTTAACAGAGTCCACGATTCCCTGGGTACCAAAATGACCATTTTTATGAATAGATTGGCAAATTTGGCGATAAAAATGTCTAGGGAGCAGGGGTTTTCCTTCAGAGGACACCCATACTCCATTTATCTGTTTGGCTTTAAATTTCTGCTTCCATTTTGTTATTTCCTTCTCATCATAGGAAAGTGATAAATTTAAGTCATCAGTGGTTGTTAATGTTAAAATTAGTTCAGGCCCTTCTATTGCTGCTAGCTTTGCAGCAATATCTGCCCGATTATTTCCCTTAGAGACAGGGTCAGTGCCACCTGTATGAGCAGAGCAGTGAACTACAGCTAGGGCTTTGGGTAGTTGGAGAGCAGAAAGAACTTCATTAATAATTTTTGCATTAGCTATAGATTTTCCAGCTGAGGTTAAAAATCCTCTCTGGAGCCATAACATACCCACTGCATGACATATTCCAAATACATATCGAGAATCCGTATAAATTGTAGCCTTTTTATCTTTGGCAATTATACATGCATGTTTTAGAGCCATGAGTTCTGCGGCTTGAGCACTTAGATTTGAGGGCAGTGAAGCTGACCATACAGTGTTAAATTCTGTAACTACAGCAGCTCCAGTGTAGCGTATGCCATCTCTCATAAATGAAGAGCCATCAGTAAATAAAATTAGATCAGGATTCTCTAAAGGAGTGTCCAGGAGATCGTCTCAAGGCTTTTCAGCCATGGACACTAGTGTTTCACAATTATGTAAAGGTTCTTCTGAAACTGGTAAATCTGGAAGTAAGGTGGCTGGGTTAAGGGTTGTACAACGTTTTAAAGTAATATTTTCATTATTTAGCAAGGTTATTTCATACCTTGTAATTCTCTGATCAGAAAATGCCTGTGTTCTATGTCTTAGCAGTAAGGCTTCCACTTCATGTGGGCACATAATTGTTAATGGGCATCCCAATACTAGATCAACAGTTTTTGTCACTAACAGAGCTGTGGCAGCTACACCTCTAAGGCATGGTGGTGCACCTGCAGCTATAGGGTCTAGCTGAGCTGAATAATAAGCAATTGGACACTGGTATGGTCCCAAAGTTTGGGTTAAAACACCTGAAGCTACTCCTCTACGCTCATGTACATATAAAGTAAATGGTTTGTTATAATCTGGGATGCCTAGAGCAGGAGCAGACAGAATAGCTTGTTTTAAATTCGATAGAGCTAACTTGTGTTCTGGCCCTAATTTAAGTGGTTCAGGGACTGAATCTTTTGTTAATGCTATAAGGGGTTTAGTAATTTCCCCATAGCAAGGGATCCATTGTCTGCAGAAACCTGTTGCTCCTAGGATTGCTCTTAAGTGTTTTTTAGTGGTAGGATTGCTCAATTTTTGAATATTTTCAATGCGCTTAGGGGATATATGTCATGCACCAGCTGTCAAGATGAACCCCAAATATTCCACTCTGGGGAGACACCACTGAACTTTTTCTTTTGCTATCTTATGTCCTCTTTTATGTAACTCTAAAAGAAGATGTTTACTATCTTCCTGGCATGTTTCAGCATCAGGTGAAGCCAGGAGCAAGTCATCTACATATTTAATCAATTTACTATTTTTAAATATTATATTTTCTGTATCTTGGCTCAAAATCTGTGCAAAAATACACGGGCTCTCACAGAATCCTTGGGGAAGACGGGCCCATGACCACTGAGAATTATTCCAGGTAAAGGCAAATATATGTCTGGAATTCTCATGAATAGGAATTGAGAAGAAGGCTGAGCACAGGTCCACGACCGTAAAGTAAGTGGCTGTGCTGGGAATAGAAGAAATAATTGTGTTTGGGTTTGAAACCACTTGGTTTCTCTTTATAACATGATTGTTTATAGCCCTTAGATCCTGAACAAATCTATATTGGGGTTTTCCATCTGGGCCTAATTTCGGCTTCTTGACAGGTAAAATAGGTGTATTATATTCTGACTTGCACGGGATTATTATTCCTTGCTCAATTAGTGAATTTATCAGTGGGGTAATTCCCTCAATGGCTTCTTTTGATAAGGGGTACTGAGGAATGGAGGGAGCTGGCCCTCCTTTTGTTCTAATCTGAACAGGAACAGCTGATTTAAGTAGGCCTACATCAGTAGAAGATGTAGCCCATAGAGACTCTGGAATATCATCTGGGATTTTAAGAATGGGAGGCTCTTTTACTTCCTGCTCTTCTGAAAGAAGTACAGGGAGTAGGTTTAAAGAGTCCTCTGGCAATTCCAGTGACATAGAACCATCTGGATTACAAATTATTGTGGCTTTAAGTTTACATAATAGATCCCTTCCCAGTAAATTTGTGGGGGATCCAGGCATTAAAAGAAAGGAGTGTTCTATTGATAAAGGTCCAAGGCTTACCATACGAGGAGAAAGTTCTGGGACCTTTTGAGATGTCCCTGATACCCCTACTACGTTTAGAGAGCCAATAGAATTACAGTTTACATCTGGTTTGCTCACCAGTACTGATCTTGAAGCCCCAGTATCTAATAAACAATCATAACATGAATTACCCACTTTTAGGGTTACATAAGGTTCCTTACTATTTGGGGGGGAATGTATAGGGATAATAGGCATTAGAACATCCTGATCGGGAAAGTCAAAGGTTTCCCTTTCTGATTCCAAAGCCGTCCCTCCCCCCACGCACCTTCATAAAGATGCTTGGGCTCCATGGGCACCCCCCTGAGGGGCATTAGCACCCTGATTAGTTCGGGGGCAAGCTCCACTTGAGATATACTGTTGTGGGGTCATTTGGTATGAGCTATCATCATCCCGAGGTTTATTTTTAGCATTTCTATCATGCCTAAAATTGCTATTCCTGGAATCATCATCATTATTGTTGCTATTCCTGTTTCTGTTGTTATTCCTATAGTTATCTGTTGGCTGGGTATTATTTCTGAGTAGTCTCAAGAAAGTCCTACAAATCCCCATTGTATGGCCCTTCCTTATACAGAAATAACAAAAAGCAGGCTGATTGTTAGATTCTTGGAGAGGGGCTATAATCTCTCCTTTATTTTTTAGTTTTGCTTTTAGCATTTTGATTTCTGCTTTTAAAATATCTATCGAGTCAGTATCATCCTCCTGTTCTCCTTCTTGGCTTCTAAAAACATAAGATGCTGTCTTCCTTAATTCCTCAAGGCTCATTTTATCCCAACTTGGGCAATGAGTCTTAAAATAGTCTTTGACTACTTTGCAGGAATTTTCTACAAATTGTCTACGTACATGTTTTAATTCCCGTTCTACGGTTAAGTCAAGGTCCATATATATCCTTGCAACCTCAATCAGTCTGTCCATAAAATGGGACGGAGTTTCATCGGCACGCTGTTTAGTTCTTTCGAATTTGTCCCACATGTATCCTGTGTCAGCACAAGCTTTTATAGCTGTTAATAATGCTTGCCTGCCATCATGTAATTTTTTAATATCTGTTGGAGAGTTGTAATTCCATTTTGGATTTTTATGGGGCCAGTTAGGTGAGTCTTTACTTTTATTACGATTGGCCCGATTAATGATCCTCTCTTTCTCACCATGTGTCAGAATTGCTCCTAAAACATTTTCAACGTCCTGCCAAATAGGGTCATAAGTATCAAATATATTTTCTAATGTTTTTAAAACTAAAAATGGTTCTTTTTCAAAATTAGGCGTATTCTTTTTCAATCCAGTTAAATCATCAGGGCTGAAGGGAGTAAAGTGTTTTACAGATACCAGGTCTCCTTCAGTATTAAAAGTAGGTACTTCTCGTAAAGGAAATAGTGTTGTGCTATCCTGAATGGCAGGGAATGTATGTCCTGCAGCAATAGCAGTAGCCCTGATTGTCTGTAGGAGGGGCTGAGGGGTGGGTTGGACAGGTTGAGGAGGTGGGAGCAGGACAGGCTGGGGATGGAGTGGTATGGGTTGGGGAGGGGG
>NW_025395228.1:0-1398 GCF_016433145.1 Gracilinanus agilis | reverse complement strand
TTGAGGAGGGGGCAGTAGGGGTTGGGGACAGGGGATGGGCTGAGGAGAGGGTGTGTCAGGAGCGCTTTCATAGGAGGAATCCTCGAAGGCAGAACTATTGAGGAATAATTCTCTCTTTTGTTGGAACTTCTTTTTAAACTGTTTCCTCCTTCTTAAATGCTTAGCATGGTTTTTTATATAAGCCAGCAGTTGCTCTTGGCCCTCTTTCATATCTCCCATTTCCTTCTCTATCTTACTAAATCTCTGTGAGTTAGTGTCCTCCAGCTTCTCTATTATATTTCCTATTTCCTTCTCTATCTTACTAAATCTCTCTGAGTTAGTGTCATCCAGCTTCTCTGGCAGTTTCTTTTGAGAGAAGTAAAGATAAACTATTCCGCCTACTATCAGTATTATCACACTTACTACCACACCTACATACAGTGCATCAAACAGCCCTTGAAATGTATTGTCTGGTGTTATTTTTCCAAAAATAAATATCATACCAGCCGTTAATATGGACTGGATCCAGTGTTTTAAAGTCTGAAATCTAGAATTTATTTCATCAGTAATGGGTTGAAACCACCACATTCTTACCCTTGTCAGTAGATATCACTAGTGGGTAAGGTCTTCCTCTTACTAAGGGTTGGGCTAGTTGTATTGTTTGGGTCAAAACTTCCTTTTGTTCCTGCCTGGCTGAGGACAAAGGCTATAGCCTGAGGCTGAGTACTAGAGATAAAGCTCTTTGAGGGTAGGCAGGGCTTTTTTCCTGAGGCAAAAGTTGGGAGTGTCTTTCAAAAGCTAATTTTGGTTCTGGGAGGCTCTATTCGATTGTAAAAGTCTGAAAAATTTCTTTTCTTTAAAGTTATGTGCCTTCTACTGTGGGGGAAAAGAAAAAAAAAAACGGCTTTTTAAATTCTAGCTGGCCCCACCAGGCTTTTGCTTTTTCTAAAGATTTTAAAACTAAAAGTACGGTTTGAAATAGAACAGAGTTTAAGCCTATTTGTAGCTTAAAAAAAAATAAAAAAAAATTTACTCTCCCTATTTCTACTAAATAAGTCTAGTGCCTCCTGCTTCTATTTGGCTGCTTTTAAATCTTATTCAGGTGTGCTCCTGGCCTGGCTAGGAGAACTGAGCAGTCCTTCCCAGGTGTGGCCAAGGCCTCCTACTAGGCTTAGTTCTTTCCTTAAGACAAAGAAACAACCTCGCTTAATTTTCAGGGCCCCGGTTTTTTGATCTCACCAGTCTAGCAGCTTTATTTCGACCGAAGCTCCACGGCGTGCTGTGAGAAGGCTGACTTAAGGATAAGTATAAAGAAGAATTCAAGAAAATTCAGAAAGATTGAGGAAGTTCGAGAGACCAAGTGGTCAGCCAAATTGTAAGAATTAAAATTTAGTTATTATAGCTATATATTGAAAATAT
>NW_025395227.1:0-3444 GCF_016433145.1 Gracilinanus agilis | reverse complement strand
GGCAATGGGGGTCAAGTGACTTGCCCAGGGTCACACAGCTGGGAAGTGGCTGAGGCCGGGTTTGAACCTAGGACCTCCTGTCTCTAGGCCTGACTCTCACTCCACTGAGCTACCCAGCTGGCCCCCTGAGAGTGATACACTCTTAAAAATTATTGATGGAGAAGTAGTTCCATGACTCAGTGGATAGAAAGCCAGGTTTAGAGTTGGGAGAGCCTGGGTTCAAATCTGACCTTAGACACTTCTTAACTGTGTATTCCTGGGCAAGTCACTTAATTCCCATTGCCTAGCCTCTATCATTCTTCAGACAGAAGTTAACAGTTTAAAATTTTTTTTTTCTTAATTGTTGAGGGTGTCAAGGGGCTTTTATTTGGGGGGAGTTATATTTATCCATATTTATAGTATTGGAAATGGACTTTTAGCAAGCATTCTTAATTATAGAATCAACAATTTAGAGCTGGACAGGCCAGAGGAAATCATTGGAAATGGAAATTTTTTAATAGGGGGAACCAAAGGGCTCAGTGGATGAAGTGCTGGGCCTAGTGTCAGGAAGATTTGAATTCAGATACAGCCTCAGACACTAGCTTAGGCAAGCCACTTAATTTCTGTTTGCCTTTATCCTCTGTAGAAGAAAATGGCACACACCTCCATTATCTTTACCAAGACAACACCATTGATAGTTTTGATGTGCTACGGTCCACAGGGTTATGAAAAGTCAGGAGCAACCGGACAACAACATTTTAAAAAATCTACCTATTAATGTAAAAATAAAACCATTACACGTTAATATAGATGGCATTTTATGAAAATAACTATATGTAACTATATGTAAAAATAACTATACTTTCCAAAACAAGAAAATTCAAGTGGCATCGCTTTACACATTTTTGCAAATCTCTAACGTCTGCCTTACTAGGAGACGGCTGGATTCTCATCTGTTCCTACAGCCAATCTGCTGCCATCTGTTATTTGGGTTGAGGCACATGAAGATAATGTGGTTGGAAAAGGGAGGAGTATTTTAACATGTCGTTGTTTTTGCTCAGATGTTTCAATTGTGTCCTATTCTTTGTGACGTCACTTGGGGTTTTCTTGGCAGAGATGCTGGAGAGGTTTGCCATTTCCTTCTCCAGCTCATTTTACAGATGAAGAAATGGAGGCAAACAGGGATAAGAGACTTGAAAAGGGTCACACAGTAAGTTTCTTAAGCAAGATTGGAACTTGGGAAGATGAGTCTTCCTGACTCCAGGTCCAGCACTCTATCACTGTGCCACTTAGCTGCCACAATGGGTAGTTAATGTCTTATTATTCTGAAAATATTTTTGATTTCACAAACGCCCTAAAAGAGGCTTAGGAAAGTCAGGGGTACTCAGGCCACACTTTGAGAAGTGCTTCACTACATCATTATGTATCTTTATCCAAAATAAAAATTTTTAAACCCCAAATATATAACAAATATATCACATAAATGAGGATTCCATTTTTAAAATATGTCTAGATTCTGCTGTGATTAATGCAATACAAGTTCACTTGAAAAGTTACTGAATCAACAGCAATCTTTGCCATTTTGTGTTTTTTTCAGTTAATGGTTTCTAATAAACAATTACTTTCATGTAATGCTATTTGCTTTTTTTAATGGTAAAGAGGCTTCCTCATATGCAACAATATTTGCTAACAACTTTGGGAACCAATGACCTATACCATTAAAACTAGAGGAGTTAAGACGAAGAAACCCTTGTGGGCTGGACCGATTACAGAAAACTTCACAAGAATGAGTCAAATTTGAGCTGAGCCTTGAAGGCTGAGTAGGATTCCAACACATAGAGAAGCTAGGTGGCCCAGTGGGACTATAGTCAGGAAGAAATTTTCCTGACTTTAAATCTGGCTTTGGACACTAACCGTGTGACTGTGAGAAAGTTGCTGAATCCCATTTGCCTCAGTTTCCTATCTGTAAAATAAGCTGGAGACAGAAATGGCCAACCATTCCAGCATCTTTGCAAAGAAAACCCCACTACGTCATTATGTATCTTTACCCAAAATAAAAATTAAAAAACCCAAAATATATAACAAATATATCACATACCTAAGTATTCCATTTTTAAAATATGTCTAGATTCTGCTGTGATTAATGCAATACAGGTTCACTTGAAAAGTTACTGAATTGACAGCAATCTTTGCCATTTTGTGCTTTTTCAATTAATGGTCACAAGAGTTGGACGTGACCAAAACAACTCAACAACAACAAATCCATCTTGTATATTCAAAGTTGTTTGCATTTTGACTTTCTAGTAGTCACACAGGCCAAAAGTGGTACCAATGAATGCTTACATAGAGGCAGGTTTAGGTGAGTAGGAGCAGTGGATAGAATGCTAGACTTGGAGTCAGGAAGCCCCTAGGTCAAATCTGATTAATTGTGTGACCCTGAGCAAGTCACTTAACCTGTGCTTGCCTTAATCCATTGGAGAAGGAAATGGCAGACCACCTCAGTATCTTTGCCAAGAAAGCCCTGTGGCCAGTATTGTCTATGGGCCACAAAGAGGTGAACGTGACTGAGTGACTGAACAACAAATATTTATGGGTATCTAGGTGGCAGAGTGGCTAGAGCGGCTGGCCTGGAGTCGGGAAGACCCAAGTTCGAACCGTACGACCCTGGTCAAGTTACTTAATCTTGTTTGTGTCCGTTTCCTCATTTGTAAAATGAGCTGAAGAAAGAAATGGCAAACCATTCTAGTATCTTTGCCAAGAAAACTCCAACCGGAGTCAGGAAGGGTCAGACAAAACTGAACAACCACAAGAGAAGAATGGAAGACATTCTGAATTATGGGAAGAGTCAGATTAGAATGATGGGGATGATAATAATAATATCAACAATAATAAAAATGAATGGCTAGGTGGGTCAGTGGATAAAGTACTTAGCTTGGTGTCAAAAAAGCCTGAGTTCAAATTCTATCCCAGCCATTGAATAGCTATTTGATCCTGGGCAAGATGCTTTGTTTTTCCCAGTCTCTGTTTCCTCATTTATAAAACGGGGGTGAAAATAATAGCACCTGCTTCATAGTATTATTATGAGGATATAATGAGATAATACATGTAAAGTGCTTTGCAAATTTTAAAAGGCTACATAAATTCTAATGATAGCTGAGACTTTTATAGCCCTTTAAAGCCTGCAGAGTACTTTACAAATATTATTTCACTTGATCCTACCAGCCCTGTGAAGTATGTCCTATAAATTTTATTATCCCTATTTTATAGATGAGAATATTGAGGCTAAGAGAGGTAAAGGACTTGCCTGTGGTCACAAAGCTAATAAGTGTCAGAAGAAGGAATCTCAGCCATTCTTTTTTTTTTTTTTAAACCCTTAACTTCTGTGTATTGGCTCCTAGGTGGAAGAGTGGTAAGGGTGGGCAATGGGGGTCAAGTGACTTGCCCAGGGTCACACAGCTGGGAAGT
>NW_025395226.1:0-8183 GCF_016433145.1 Gracilinanus agilis | reverse complement strand
ATATATATATGTATATATATAGTACAATATCATTATGTTATCAACTTTATAGGCTTGTTGTGGGAAGTTACTTTGCAAATTATAAATAGTTATAGCTATATAGACTGTTACTGTAGTGGAGGTTGAATTAGCCTATATGGTCTCTCCATGGATTATGGACCTAGAGATTATGGATATGAAAATTTCTAAGTACTCTAAAAACAAGGAAACTTGTATTTACATGAGTTGGGGATGAGAAACTCCCTGCCTGAGAGACCCAGCACTGATATAACTTGATACTATGAGATGATGCAGGAAAATCTGAAAGATCTCTTTATACTTCCCCCTCCTAAAGGCAATTGCAAGGGGACAAGATTCTATGTTATTCTACCTCCAATCCTCCATCCCCATCTAACTCCAAGATTTCCAGTGAAAGATTGAGATGGTCTGAACCTCTCCACTAAGGTATCATGTTGAACTCATTCACATGGGTACTATTACAAGGAACTCAAGCAGTCATAATTAGCCCATGGCCCTTGGCTGCCTTTTCCACATGATGTGTGTTATTTTTTTCATTTTAGAAGAATGACTATCTATTTGGAGTCTTGGAAAAAAATCTTTTTTTAATTCCAGAAGTCCTAAATCTTTGTGATCAGGAATGAATGAGAGGACAGGGAGAGTATGCATCAACCACTCTAGGGATCTTGGAGAAAATGACCACTAACATGAATATTAGATCAATCCTGTCATGTTATATGTACCAAGAGTTATTTAGGCATTACAGAACTGAGGTTAAATGTAATGTGAATAATCAATAAACCACAAATTGCTTTATGTTTAGATGATTTTAAATATCAACCTCTTGAACAGTTAACTGGGGGAAAACTCTGAAGCAAGTTTCTCTCATAAATATCTCATTTCTAAGATTTATAAGGAACTAATTCAAATTTAAAAGAATAAAAGCCATTCTACAATTGATAAATGGTCAAAGGATATGAACTGACAGTTCTCAAAGAAAGAAGTTCAACCTATCTATAGCTATATGAAAAAAGTTTCAAATCACTAATGATTAGAGAAATGTAAATTAGAGTGAATCCGAGATTTCACCTCCATCCATACCCATCTCTTTAACAAAAAGAAAAATAGAAAATGTTGGAGAGTATGCAGGAAAATGAGTACCTTGCTAACCTGATGGGAGAGTTGTGAATTGGTCTAGTCATTCTGGAAAGCAGATTGGAATTTTGTCTTAAAAAGTTGCTATTACTACTTGACTCTATTCCCCAAAGAGATCAAAGACAGAAGAAAATGTACTGTATGTACAGAAATATTTGTAGTTGTTCTTTTTGTAGTGGAAAAGAACTAAAAACTCGCAAGGTATCCATCATTTGGAGATGGCTATAAAAATTACAGTATAAAATAATTTAAAAAACAAAAGGACAATTTTCAGAGAAAACTGGGAAGATTTGAATAAACCGATACATATTATTTTGAACTGAATCAATGGAATCATTTATACTATTTTGATATTGTAAAGATGAATAATAATGATGAATAAAGACTTAACAATTCTGATCACTACAATAATCAATCATGACTTCAATATGACAGTGATGACATATAATACTCTCCCCCTGACTAAGAGATGATAGACTAATGTGCAGAATGAGACACATTTTTGAGCAAAGCTCAGCTCACATGGAAATCAGTTTTGCTTGACTATGCATATTTGTTAGAAGAGGTTTGTTTTTCTAGTGAGTAAAGTTGGGAGAAGTGAGAGAGAAAAAATAAAAATTTAATAATTTAAAAAATATCAATCTCCTAGTCATGTATAATAGTAGTTAGAATTGCCACTTGTTTAATTTGTCTAACAGTCAGAACCTTTTGATTTTACCATTTCTTTTGTATTTAAGAAATAAATATCTGTTCTATAATTGATTCATTTTTTACATTGAATACCTTTCAATACCCTTCCCACTTTGAGGAGAAATCCTAGATGTGAATCTAAACCTGAGCTATATAAATTGTTCTTGGAACTCTGTGGGTTAGAGTTAAATGAGTCAAAGAATTCTAGAAAAATGAGCATAATCCATTTTTCACTAAAGGCCAGGTTATTTTAAGACAACCTGTTCTAGACCAGGTACATGTCTAGAGAAGAGGGTCATCTTAGGGAGAAGGAAGGGGTATAGTTGCCCCACTGCTATGGGAATAGAAAATATTATATAATGTTAGATATCAATGAAGATGTGCAGAACCATACAGCAAAAAAAATAATAAATATACTCCTTCTAGGATCACAGAATCTGGGTTCAAATGCTGCCTCTGACAATTACTACTCAAATGACTTCACAAGTCACTTAACTTCAGTTTCCTTGTCTGTAAAATTAGATGGTTAGATTAGATAGAGTCTAAATTACTTTCCTGATCTGGAGCTATGATCCTATGATCTAATGGCTATATTTAATCCCCTCACTAGTATAGATAGAAGACAAAATGCTTTTTATTTTGCTGGATTTTTGTTCACATTTTGGTCTGGTCTGATTGTCATTTTATTAGAGTGATAAACGACAGGAATAAAAACTGCACTAATGCAGATTAAGTTACTTTTTTAAAAAAATCCTTATCTTCTGTTTTAGTGACATCCCTAGTATGGAAAGGCAAGGGCTAGGCAAAAAGGTTCAAATGATTTGCCCAGGGTCACACAGCTAGGAAGTATCTGAGATTAGATTTGAATTCAGGTCCTCCCAAGACTCTAAATCTAGCATTCTATCTACTGTACCACCTCGCTGCCCTGTAAAGGAATTTTTGCCTGGAATAATGCAAATGAATATCTATCTCTTACAGTCTTAGAAGGTTTTCTGAGTTTTTGGGACCTGTTCAGTTAATATGTGCCAAAAATGGGACTCGAACTCAAGTCTCCCTGATTCCAAGAATGCCCTCTATCCAATATATTGCAATATCTTTTATTTTGGCCACTGTATTTTCCTATAATTTCTGCAGAGCACCTATGCGATCTGTTGGAAGTAGCTCATATTATTTTTCTGAGTCTTTATTTTAAAGCAATTTCTAAAACGGAGGAGAACGAGCAGAGGAAAGACTGAGTTTAAAGAGTTAGAAAGAGAAGAAACCCAAGGGGGTTGTTCCAAGCTCTCTTCCTCCCTGACAGAGCCTGGCATTGGAGTCGCCCCATTTCTGAGTACAAGCACGTTGCTAAGCAACACCCTTAGAGAAGCAAAGAGTGAGCCCTGAGCCATTATATTAATTGCTGTTATTGCAGTCCTGAAACAAACCAAACTTTTGCTTAAATCTCTACCTTCCCGCGCGAGGGGCGCCTGCGAAGTGGGAGCTCAGAAAGCGGAAGGACAAGCCACTTAATAAATGGGTGGAGAGGCAGCCGCAGGACTAGATGGGCCTGAGGAGAAATGGAGAAAAGTTTGAATTACAGAGTATTTTACTTAAAGAAATAGTCTTATTTATGCCAAATAATTTATTAACTTGGCCAGCTAAGAAACAGAGAAGCCGGAGTGATGCAGCGCAAAGGATGCTGAGCTCGGATGATCAGTATTCTAATGCTGGCTGCTTCTTCGCTCTGTCTGGACAAATCCTCTTCTTCTTTGAGCCTCAGTTTCACCATATTCAGGATGAGGAGTTGGGCGATCTGACTTCTGAGATGTTCTCAACCATGAAGCCTAGAGTTCTGCAAGCTTATGAATGAACTGTGACTCACAGATTGATAGAATTCCGAGGTTGCACCATCTTTCCTCAGAATGGTGCTGTGAGCTGGGTAGGTTAGGCTAGTCTGCCGCCCGCTCATCTTTCCTGGACCTTTCTGAGATGCATAAGGCAGCAAGGATTGCTCTTTGAACTTCTTTAGACTCTCCCTTCCTGTCGCACTCTTCTTCCCTTTTTTTGGAAATTTTCATGTTCCATGATGGGAACTTCCGTACTTCATACCCAATGTCTGTAAGGGCAGGACTTCCAGGCAACCCCTACCAGTTCTCAGTTTGTAACATGAGAGATGGAATACTATTCAGAGTGGGGTGCGTGGCAGGATTCAGGGAGGACTAGCACCTCTGGTGGGATGGCTTTCTAAGCCCTTTTCAAGGCTGCTCACTCACCTTTGGTAGATCACTGTAGCTTCAAGAAGCTATAGCATACCCAGCAGCCATACTTATATTAATTGCTCTTATTGTAGTCCTTAAAAAAAAACTTTTGCTTAAATTTCTACCTTCCTATGTGAGGAACACCTATAAAGTAGGAACTCAGAAAGTGGAAGGGCAAGCTACTTAATAAACCATGGACAGAGGGGCAGGTGGATGGCTCAGTGGGTTGAGAGTCAGGCCTAGAGCAGGAGATCATAGGTTCAAATCTGGCCTCAGACACTTCCTAGCTATGTGACCCTGGGCAAGTCACTTAACCCCCATTATCTAGCCCTTACCACTTTTCTCCCTTAGAACTAATACTTAGTGTCAATTCTAAGACACCAAATAAGATTTTTTTAAAAAAAATATTTTTTGTAAAAAAATTTACAAACCTTAAAGAACTATATAGGAGACAGCTGAGTGGCTCAGTGAATTGAGAGCCAGGCCTAGAGATTGGAAAACCTGGGTTCTAATTTGGCCTCAGACACTTCTTAGCTGTGTGACTCTGGGCAAGTCACTTAACCCCCATTGCCTAGCCCTTGCCACTCTTCTGCCTTGGAGTCAATATACAGTATTGATTCTAAGTTGGAAGGTAAGGGTTTTTTAAAAAATAAATAAACAAATAAAAATAAATCCTGGACAGGCAGCCATAGGAGTAGATGGACCCAAGTGAAAATAGAGAGAAGTTTGAATTAGAGAGTATTTACTTGAAGATATCCCATAACCCAGTAAAACCATCTCAGCAATCAGGCTAAACCAGCTTGAGGGTTAACCAATAAGCCTCAAACCCATCAGTGAGCTATGGGGATGTCAACCCAAGCATGTGAAGACTGGTAGGAAAGGGAGATGAGAGCAATTTGTTCCCGTGGCCATGGAGATGGCTAAAGCAGACACTGTGGAGTACTTAGAGCTTCATCAAACATTGAAGTTGCCAAGGTCATTAACTGACTTCTAGGCCATCGCCAGTCATCTTGACTTTGTCTCAACACTGGACTTGGACAACTAGGAGAACAAGTGAAGCTGATGACTTTGCTGAAGTGTCCCTCACTAAAATCCAAGTCACATGCAAATCAAGATGTCACCCATCATGAACCATTTTACCCCAATATCATAATGTCATTAGCCCTCTTTGAAAATGAAGACCAGAAAAAAAAAAGAAAGAAAACGAAGGAAGAACAACTATTTAGAGCACTTAAACAGGACTTCCCTTATCAATCCCATAATCCTCACCTGTGCCATCAAGCAGGTGATATCACAAGAGTTTTACAGAATCTGAGCATATGTGAGCATGAGGGCGGCTTTCCAAAAACCATCACTGACTTCCCTCCCTCTTGAGGTGAACTGAAGATCATGGTGTCCAGGTTTAGCGAGATCTTGTTGGTTGTTTCTTTCACTTTTTGCTTGTTTGCCATTTTCCCAATCCTTTGATGTATTAGCCCTTGGGCCTTCCATTGTGAATTAAAGTAAGTCATGAAAATAATTCTTTATTTGCCCATTTCTACCCTACTGACTCTTTTGTGCAAGTTTCCCAAACTGTTGGAATGAGCCAGGACAGTAGGGCAAAGTTTACTTACAGTGTTTTACAGACAAGGAAATCAAGGCCAAGAAATAAAAAGGAATACCTTCTATGTCACTCAGTAGATATCAGACCTAGAAAGGAAAATGCAGCTCACCAAACCCTTTTATCTCCTTTTTGCATTTGTCTATTCTCTTACAAATTCTCAAAAAAAAAGAATTGGTATGTTGGGTGCTTTAGTAAACAACTATGAATTGAGAGTAACTATTATCTGAATATAAAGGAAAACCATTAAATTACTTACTGGTAGGAGAGGAAAGCAAGGTGTTATAGATGGAGGACAAATTTGGAGTCAAGGTGACCTCCCTGGGTTCAAGTCCTATATCTGACTGGTAATAAATTACTTAACATCTTAGCATTTACAAGTAATTCTCTAAGGCTGTAAATTATGGACACAAGAATTGTCACACAAAAATCACAAGTCTGAGATGCATTCCCTCCCCACCCCCAAATACAAAATTTTCTTTTTCTAAAAAGGTATAGCATTTTAGATTCTAGGGAAAGGACTCTAAAGATCATCAAATCTTATTCTCATACAATAAATATCTCCACTATAGCTGAGGACTTGACACATGGATTATCATTATTTTTTAACCTGCTGGAATCTGTCAGTCCACTCAAAATTTATTCTTTGCTTAGATCTGGTCTTTGCTTCATGGGGTTTATTTTATTTTGTGAAAATGAGGAAACTGAGAGCCAGTAGGGGAAATGTGAATTATCAAAGGTTATAGTGTCATGTTATTTGAAAGCAATTTATTCTTGTATATAGGTCCATAGCTTCTAAAATCTGGTTTAAACTACCAATTACATCAGTTCAATTTCTTTTTATACAATGCAATTTAATTTTTTTAAATTTAAAAAAATTTTTATTTCCACCTTTTTATTTTTGGTTAGGGTAGGGGAATGAAGCCTTTCTTTCATATATGCATAGTCAATGAAACAAGAACCTGCATTGGCTATTAGCTCCAAAATAAATCACTTCCTGCAATCTGAGTCCTTCCTCTCTCTATTAGTAGATAAGTAGCAAATTTTGTCATTTGAACTTGGGTAACATGATCACTCCTTGCATTGCTCAGAGTTCTTAAATCTTTCAGAGTTGCTTGTCTTTACAGTGTTGCTATTGTATAAATTGTTCTCTTGGTTCTGCTTACTTCATTGTGCGTCAGTTCAGGCTTTTCTGAAATATACTTCTTCAATAATTGTAGCACAATAGTACTCAATTAATGCCGAATAGCATTCTTTTTTCCAGCTATTCTATATTAGATAACCTTTCCTAATTTTCAGTTATTACTACAAAAAGAGCTGTTATCAATTTTTTTTGTACATATGACTCCTTTTCCTCTTTTTTGAGATATAGAACTGGTAAAAGAACCATTAAGTCAAAGGGTTTGTATACAGTTTTATTAACTTCTAGGACAGTGCTCCAAATTAGCTTTAAAAATGACTGGATCAAATCACAACTTCATCAACAATGCATATTGGTTCATTTCACTTTCTTTGTACTTAGAACAAATTAGTCATATAGAATTATTGGACATGACAAATGATAGGGTCTGATTTAACAGGTTTTTATGGTACTTTCTTACTACAGGTATGGATTATCCCTGAATTTTTTAAGTTTGCTCTTCTTTAAGATGAAATAAAAATAGCATTAGCCAGAAGGCCTGGCCATCTGTAGAGAAAAGGACATGACTAGGAGAGCAACAAATGCCAGTGGAACTACCACCAAAATGACAAGTTATGTTTTTTATATTTCTATATAATGGTATTATTCACTCATTTAGGCAGATAAACAAACATTTGTTATAGATCTACTACCTTCAATATCTGCTAGATACAGAGAAAAATATATAGAAAATTATGGTTCCTGCCTTCAAGTTAACTTAAAGCCTTTCAGGAGAAATGAAACATTTGTATAGATAAACATTAAACAAATTAGAATATGATAAGTCTAAAAAAGTGCAGCTAGGTGGCACAGTAGATAGAGTCTGGGGCCCAGAGTCAGGAAGACCTGGGTTCAAATCTAATCTCAGACACTTACTATCTATATGACTATGGGCAAGTGATTTAACCTCATTTGCCTCAGTTTCTTCATCTGTAAAATGAGCTAGAGAAGGAAATGGAGAACCATTCCGATATCTTTGATAAGAAGACCCCAAATAGGATCACAAAAAGTTGGGAATGACTGAAATGACTGAACAATGATGATAAAAGTTTATATATAGGATAAATTCTTGACTAGCATTCAAATCAATAATCTTACTGCTTTTCCTCATACTTTCCTCCATCAACTTTTGGACATTTCAGGAAAAAATAATGAATTAAAATCTCTGTCCTGTTCTTGTCCTGTTTCATACAGTCCTTCCTTTCCTTATACTATCATCCATTATTCATGGCTGGAATACTCCATACACACACACACACACACACACACACACACACACACACACACACACACACACACACACATATATATATATATATATATA
>NW_025395225.1:0-5411 GCF_016433145.1 Gracilinanus agilis | reverse complement strand
TGCAGCCACCATCACATGGTAACCAGCAGAGGATAAGAGGGAGCTGAGAGTAGCCAGGCTCAGCTGTGAGCTCTTTGGGGAGCTGAGCTCTTGGGGTCCTCTCACCATGGCTTGGCCTCTTGTTAGCCTCTTGCTGCTCACCTTCTGCTCAGGTCATGACTACTCCCAGATCACTTCTTGTCCTCCTCCTCTAGCCCTGTTCTTGCCTCTCATGAGGATCTCAAAGCACCTTCTGGCTTTCTCCTTGTTCAGGGTCACTAATGAGTTTCTCTGTTTGCAGGCTCCCTCTCCCAGCCTGTGGTGACTCAGCCTCCCTATGTCTCTGCATCCCCAGGGAGCACAGCCAGACTCTCCTGCACCCTGAACAGTGGTAACAGTGATAATTATGTTTATTGGCACCAGCAGAGCCCAGGAAAGGCCCCTAGGTATCTCCTCTATGTCACCAGCAGTGGAGGTACAAGCAGGGCCAATGGGCTCCCTGAGCGCTTCTCTGGCTCTGGATCTGGGGCCAATAGAGTCCTGTCCATCAGCAACATCCAGCCTGAGGATGAAGCCGATTATTACTGTCAGTCATATTACTACCCTAGTGGTAGTAGTTATGTTAATACACAGTGATGCATTCAGTGAGGAAGGCCTTGTCAGGCCTTCAGCAGCTTCTTGCTTGTCCCCAGCCTCCTGAGGAAGCCCAGAATGCTACTGAGGCAAGTCAGCTTTTCTTTCTGTTTCTCTCTCTGTCTCTTTTCCCAGCTATAGCTCCCTCTGTCCCTCTCAGTCTCTGTCCTTCTCTTTTTGTCTCTTTCTCTCTGTCTGTAGGTTTCTGTCTCTTTGTCTTTCTCTTTCCCTCCCCATCTCTTTCCCTCTGTCTCTGTCTTTCTCCCTACTCCCCNTTCCCAGCTATAGCTCCCTCTGTCCCTCTCAGTCTCTGTCCTTCTCTTTTTGTCTCTTTCTCTCTGTCTGTAGGTTTCTGTCTCTTTGTCTTTCTCTTTCCCTCCCCATCTCTTTCCCTCTGTCTCTGTCTTTCTCCCTACTCCCCACTGTCTCTCCCAGTCTCTGTCCTTCCCTTCCCCTCACTTTCTCCCTCCCTGCTTTTCCCCACTCCTTTTCCTCCCCATTTCTGTCTATGTTTTTCAGGCTCTTTCTCTCAGTGTGTCTCTCTGTATTTCTCTCTCTTTCTCTGTCTTTCTCTTACCTAGTTCAGTAAAGTTCTGTTACTTGCCCAAGGTCACACTAGACTAAAGTTGGAACTCAGATCTTCTCACCCCATGACTGGTATTTCCCCCATGTCTCAGTCTCCTTTGGGATGACTAGGACACCAGAGGAATAATTTAGTTGAGCCTTCAGGGCTGAGGATTCAGTTGGTAGAGAGAAGCTGAGAGGAAGCTCGCTGCCGTGCTCTGGCTGAGCCTCAGTTTGCTCTCAGGGAATAGTCTTGTTTCCATGAGGTGATCCCTTGGACCTCTGTCTGTGCTCATGAGGCCATGACCCAAGACACCCACCAGAGGAAGAAAAGGAGAAATGAAGATATTAGGAAGGAAATGGGAAGAGAGAAGATGGACCCAGCTGTTGATAGTCCCTGCACCATGTTGGTACAGATTAAGACCAAGTGCCCACACCTCAACCAGCCTTGGTGAGCATCCCATGAGGAGAAACTGAATCTTGAGGACTAGAAACCCTTCCCTGAGTCTGGAAAGTCAGCCACATCATTCCTAGTGGGTGGAGAGGCTCGAAGAGCATCATTCTGTGCTGTCTAATATCTAGACTCTTTGGGCAGGGATAGAAACTGGTTACATCTGAAGGGGGGGACTTGTCTGACCCAGTGTGGCAGCATCTGCCCAGCTTTTCATGACCCCCATGGCACGTCTCTTGTTCTAACAGAAAGGATGAATCACCTTTTCGGTGGATTCATGCCAGTTATCATCTCACTCGGGCACTGAAGCAACAAGTTTGCCAAGAGATGTGCTGTGTGAGACTCCAGATGGAGGAAGAGATTCATTACAGAATCAAAACCCCCTGAAGGAGGATTGAGATCCCAAACTGAATTTCAAAGTAAATAGTAACAAATAATGGAAGTGAGAGAATGATGGAAGTGAAAGTTTCCTTAGCAAGTTACAAAGACCAGATGATGCCATATAGACGTGTCTGTGTCAGATCTGCTTCTAATCATTTCTAAGTCTCTGAGCAGGCTCTAATGCAAAGCTGGAAACACTTTGGGAAAGTCTCAGCTTTGATTCTGTCACTTTGTTATGGACAGTTTTCAACAGCAGGAATTAGGAAGAGAGAAGCACAATAGTCCAAAGTATAAGAAATGTGGATTCTCTAGTGCAGAGCTCCATGGCTTGTGTCTCCCTTATAGGAAGAACATTAGCATCCTGAGGCTTGAGTTCACTCTCACCATCTGACCCAGCTACTGACAATACACATGTTTAGTGGCTGTGCTGAATTGCATTAGCTTCTATTTCTGAAAGGAAATTAGGGAAAGAGGTGATCAGTGACCCTGGACAGGAGAAGGTGATCAGCCAGAGGAGCTGTTCCAAGGATCAGCATGACAGAAGATGGCACAAGAAGATGACAGGAATAGCAGAGGACCCAGAAGTCAGACTGCTGCATCATGGGACTTTGAGTCCTCAAACATAACAGTGTGGACAATGCAGATTGGGTCATCAATCGTTTTCATGTCTCTCCTATGTTCTTTTGTTTTGTTTGCTTTTAGTCCTCTTGTGTCAGAAGTGGGGATACCACCTTAATGACTACCTGTGAGGGGTGCCCCTATCACTGCTCTATCCAGGCATCTAACAATCATTTTTAATATTATGTTGTAAAACACCCCAGCATCCTAGGTAAGCCTTCCATTTAATGTCTAGTCATCACATTTGGGGTACTCATTTGGGAAACTGAGGCATAGTTTTCCCAAAAAGGAGAGGGGGAAATAGGGAGAATTTATTTTTCATAGTCCACATAAACACAAATACTTGGGAGAATGATTGTCAATTCCTGCCTCTAGAGTCTGGGTCAGAGACACCATCTAGTCTGCTGCTTTTGGCAATTTGTCCCTGGAAATCCCCAGGAACAGCTTTCTTTTTAGATGAATTTGGTTAATCAATGAAGGGACCAAGAGCTCCTCTCCTGTGTGTGCTCCCATGATGTGAGCCTGAGGAGGGGAGGAGAGGCTGTTGGACCTCCTCTTCAATAGCTCTCACCAATTAAAGCTGTCTTAGGATAATAAAGGGAGCAGCTGAGTAATGAGCTCCTCAGAATCTGTTTATTAAGGTATGGGACCAGCTCAGGAGGATGTAGGATGTGAGAGAAGCCGGGATCCCTGAATCACTTTGTGGGGTTTGATGCTGGCCTGACCTACCAGCCTGACATCATCAATAAACTTATCTTCTCACCCCTGAGTCACTGTCTTGCCTTAATTTTAATCATTACAGGAGACAGTTAGACAAACAAGGTGGCATATTTGGTCAAAACCTTCTAGTCGTGAATGAGAGAGACTTATGGGTGTAGGAGGAGGTGACACTCATGATCACGAAACAAGAAAAACAATGAATACAAGGTTTCAATAATAATCATCACTTATATCTATGATTCCCAAAGTGGGTGCCACTGCCCCCCTGGTGGGTGTTGCAGTGATCCAGGAGACTGGTGATGGCCACAGGAGCATTTATCTTTCCTACTAATTGCTATTAAATTTTATTTAACAATTAATTTCCGGGGCATTAAGTAATATTTTTTCTGGAAAGAGGGTAGTAGGCCAAAAATTTTGGGGAATTACTGACTTATATGATCCTTTAAAGTTTGGGAACACTTTACAAATACTATCTCTGGTGATTCTCACAATGACTCTGGATTATAGATATTGTTGTTATGCCCATTTGACAGAGGAGGAGGGTGAGGCAGATAGGAGTTGAGTGACTGGAGTAGGTTCACACAACATTTCCATGTCTGCAAGAGCATTTGAATGAAGGTCTTTTATATTTCAGTTCCAGAATTATATTCACTGGGCCCCCAGGCTACCACCATAGTTTGATTTCTGAGAAATAGGCAAGGTTTTGCTCTCCCACCACTTTGGCACTATCCCTTCATTTGGGTCCTCTCCTCTCTTCCAAAGTCAGTCTCTGTCTCTCGCTCTCCTCTTCCCATTCTCTATTCTCTCTCTGAGCATCCTTTACTGCTCACAAGCCCTGAGGCTGTCCTTCATTGCCCTCTTATGGAGGCTGTGAAAGCTTCCTTGGCCAGCTGAGGCTGAAGCAAAAATGAGACCCATGACTGACTCCATCCAAGTGTGAAGTTCCTGGTGCTGAGGAGGACTTCACCTGGGAGGGTCAGGGACTTGGTGCCTGAAGCCAATAGCTAATGAAGACTCACCAACAAGTTCTGAGCTCTCTTGACCCTCCCATGTGTGACAATGATGTCCAGATAATGGGGTGGGACCCAAGGGACCATGAATTCCTCCTGGTGACTCCTGACCAGGAAAGTCAGTGCTGGACAAGGGTGTGAAGATCTTCATCCCTCCTCCCACATCCCCAAAGGAGTCTCTATTTTCTCTCTAGGTAATGATGATTACTCTGAGTCTTGGACTTGCCTTTTTCTACTTGTAATGGCTCAGACTCTCATTCTGCTCTGTCTCCCCTCAGTAACAGATCTATGAATGAATGAATAAACCAAATTCATATTAACAAAATGATATTTATTGAGTTAATATAGAAAATGAAGAGGTTCCAAATATTTCCCCTCAACATCTAGGGACTCAGTCTCCCCTCTACACTCTCACACTTGGGGAGAATGGGCTCCACCTGGAAACCCTTTGGACCTTATATCCATCCCCCTTAGTTTTCTTGCAAATCAGGTCATCCCCAAGCTCAGTCCCCTCCCCAAGGATCACTGGCCTGGCTCTCTGGGCTCCTTTCTTGCTGCTAGTTTGGCTACCAATCTGGCCTGGCCTCTGCTGCTTGGTCCCTCAGGAGCTCATCATTCCCACCCGTTGAACCTCATCAGCAGTGACTCTCCCTGATGGCCTTCATGTAACACAAGATGTAACAAAGCACAGAGCAGATCTGCTCCTTCCCAGGTCATTTCCTGGCCTCACATGTGGAAGTCTGTGTCCTCCCTGGCCCAAAGAGCAGAGTGTCCTGTACGTCCAGGAGCACCACCAGGCTGGGTTGGGGCTAAGGGCAGGGGCTGGGCTCTGGGAAGGCTCTATGGCCTGGGAAGGAGAACCTTTGCCCAGTGAGACGCCACGATTTCTAGCCGTGGAAACTGGGCCTAGATCACTGCCAGCAGAGTGTGGTGAGTGTGAGAGGCCAGGCCAGGGCAGGGGCTGAGGACTGGGGTGCTCTGGGTACCTCTGGCTGTGGCTCAAGGGAGGCTCCACCTTTGGGTGGGACAAAAAGAAGTGGCAGCAGGGACCTTCC
>NW_025395224.1:0-1261 GCF_016433145.1 Gracilinanus agilis | reverse complement strand
CTAGGGTAACACAGCTAGTAAGTGTCTGAGGCTGAATTTGAACTCAGTCATCTGGTAGGTTCTGAGAGCATTGTTAATGCTTTCATTGGTCTTCCTTCTTGAGTTACCTTTGTCATAATATGTGTGAACCAAGATGCTTAGACATCACATTACATCTCTTAGAAATTGTTGTGTAGTGTGTAATGCTGATCAAATTGCTTATCATCTCAGGGAGAGGGGAGGACAGTAGAGAGGGAGATAATTTGGGTCTTATAATTTCAGAAAACATATATTGAAAATTATTACATGAATTGGGAAATATAATATCTTTATTTTTATTATCATACAAAACACACTTTCATTTTGGTCATTGTTGTAAGAGCATACTCATAAAAAACTAAAACCCCAAAACAAAACCATAAATACAATGATGTGAAAGATAATATGCTTTTATCTACATCCATCTGGCTCCAACAGTTCTTTCTCTAGGGATAGATGGCATTCTCCATCATGCCTTTGAGGATCATGGCAGAGATAGCCAAGTTTTCACAGATAATCACTATCCAATATTGCTGTTATTGTATATAATGTTCTCCCAGTTCTGCTTATTTCACTCTGCATCAGTTCCTGCAGATCTTTCCAGCTTTTTCTGAAATCATCTTGCTTATCATTTGTTATACTGCAATAGTAGAAAATAAAATCTCTTTTAAAAATCAGATCAAATAGAAATAAATTGTTCTATATTAAAGTTAAGCTCAGTTCTAAACTGGGATATAGGAACTATAAACTGCCACATTAATGGTTGCTGGCTCTTTATCTTAATATGTGATATAAATTTAGATTTCCACCATCTCAGAGTAGATCACCTAAAGGCTGGATTTCCCCTGATGAGGAAAAGTGTTGCTAAGCGCAATAATTCTGACCAGTGCAAGGAAAACATTCTTGGGATATCTCTTCCTCCCAAGTCACCTGGCAAAAGACCCAGGAAGAAATAAGTGGCAACAAGGTAAGTGTAGCAAACCTAGAATGAATGGTAGCAAATATCATACGTATTGGTTGGTCCTTTTGGACTTTTCTCAAAAAAATCAAACTTCAGGATCGCTGCGATTGGCATCACCAGAATCCATATCCATTCCAATCCCCACATTATGATCACTTCACTCATGGCATAAACAATTGTCCCTTGAAATGAAATGTTACTTCTGGAGGAAAAAGTTCATCCCAGAGCCTCTTCTGTCACCTTTCCCTTTTGGATATTCTTTCTTCTACTCTTTCTTCAATC
>NW_025395223.1:0-2358 GCF_016433145.1 Gracilinanus agilis | reverse complement strand
CTGGATGGCAGGAAAGGTTAATTTAGGTTCATGGTTATTATATTCTTCCGCCTTGAAAATCTTCCAGGTGTGTTGTACAGTGGATATGGGTTTGGAATAGATGGCCACTAAAGATCCCTTTCAACTTGCAAATTCTTTGACTTTTAGTTTCTAATAGTGAAATCCAGTTTTCTATGAGCCAAATAAAATTTTATTTATTAGTCTTCTCAAATTACCCTTTGTAGAGCAAAAGCTTCATTGAATAAAAGAAGATAATGAAAAAAGACTTTTTGTTTATTTTCTTGGTCTTTGGCAAGGATTCTACTGGTAATCCCATATAGAAATTATTGCTTTATTCTTCAGGCTGTGGTGTTTTTGCTGGTGAAGAAACACCAAAGCCAACTCAACCACAATGGCTTTTTAAAAAACTACTTTCTTATCTGTAGTAGTCCATTTATTTTAAACACACAAAATTAAATAAAATTGAAATGAGAACTTTTCTGTGTGGAGAGTTGTGTGACAGACTATTGATGAAAATATTCCAATAAAAAATAATTCCAACATGCAGAGTATAAAGTTTACCTCAAGATTTTATGTATCAGTTTTAAAGTAGTTACAGATGACCTCTCAACATGCTCTATAAATAATTTTTCTGAAGCTGCCTTTGCCATTATAGCTCAAAATCCCCAACCAAACTCTTCAGAACTCCAGAATCATGTTGGAATTTATCTGGCACAGAAAGGTATAGAATAGAGATTGATTCAGCGCTAAGAGTAGGAATAGAGGCTAGTGGTACTTTGCAAAGGCAAAATAGTCTTTTAAGTAAACATGTGCTTAGCATTCAAATAACATGGCTTTCTTATTGGAGTTGCACTGTGTCGTGGAGTTTGAATGCTTGATAGTTTAGTTCAAGAAAGGACTTCAGGGTCTGGTATTTATCTTGCCAGGTGATCTTCAGAATCTTCCAGGCAATTCAAATGGAAATGATTCAAATTCCCAGCATGACACTGTCCTGGTTGCACAGGCACACAACAATGAGGTCAGCTTGATGGCTCTGTAGACCTACAGTATGATAGGAAGCCCAATACCTCTTTTCTCTCACACTTTCTTTCAGAACCTCTCAAACGCTTGCCTATGACAGCAAGTACATCTGATGTCTTAGGTAAGCTTGAGTCTGGATCTCATGTTCCTTGCTGCTATTTCTGTTTTGTGTTTCCCTAAGCACAATGGAGGAAATAATTCTCAGATAGATGTTTTAAACCTTCACGTCTACTATGTGAGTTTTAAGAGGTCAGTCACTGAATTAGATGTTCATTGCTTGAGGGAACTGCTCTCTGCAACCATATCCTACTTGGAAGAAAAGATGACCACCAACAGGAAAATTAGCCAGCGTGGCTGGTTGGATAGGAGATTGGGTCTTTGAGTGAATTTTTTGAAAAGTATAGATCCGAGGCAAAGGTGAAATACTTGTTCAGCATTCCCACAAAGTATTTCATGTTTTAATTGTCAGTGTCCAAGAAGAGTATTAGGTAGAGGTTAAAGATTACTTTTTATGTTTTAAGAATTTGTCAGTGTGTATTTATGAATCTTTGTATGTTTGGAGCATTTCGTGGTGATGAAAATGGTTGTCTTATAACTGCTATTGTATTGTACACAATCACTCTTCTAGAGGGACCCTTTCAGTTCTTTTTGGAAAGACTTTAGGTGTGAGCCACACTTAAACTTTAAGAGATTTTTCCTGTGGCTCTAATTCAGAGATGGGGCATAACAAGTGAGAAAGTATAAGAGAAGTCTAATCTCTTTCTTTGGGGTCTCTTAGGAACATACTTTGTCTACCTCTGCCCAGAGCTTCAGCCTCTTTGTAGTTTATCTCTTGTTCTCTTGGGCTGTTGCTGATGCCTATAGAGTAGAATGCATACTCCTTATGTAAGGCTTGGCATATAGAGATTGACACTCATCTGGCTCTGAAGTTTTATTACTTCACAAATTCTACATTTCATATAGAGTACTCCTGATTGAATAATTCCTTATTTTCAATTTAGCTTCTCCTGCTTCTTTCTGTTCACTTGTACAAAGGCTGTCCCTTATGTCTGGAAGGCATTCCATCAACTTTGATTTTTAATATTCTTTTTCTTCAATGAAGTCCTTATATTCTTATTCTCCAGAAATTTTCCTAAAACACTTGTCTGGATCTCTACTTTTGCTCTCATCACATTCTGCCATGTACATGTTATACCCTGCCCATATACCCAGTGGACTGTAAGCTGTTTGAAGTCAGGAATTTTTACTGTACATTTTTTCATTTTTGTAATCCCAGCACTTAGTACAATGCTTTGCAAAAAGTACAGGCACTTAAATTATTAATTGGATTGAGCTGGA
>NW_025395222.1:0-6562 GCF_016433145.1 Gracilinanus agilis | reverse complement strand
CCTTTATCTCCTATACCTTCCCTTACCTTCATTCCTCCACAAATCACCTTATAATCACCTAATATCCCCTTTTATCCTTTCTCACACCCATTGCATTTCCTTGGACCTACTCAGATCACCATATTTATTTATTCACTTATTCTTGATAACATTAATTGGCAAGCCAGGTAGGGGAACTACCTAAAATCTTCTGAAACAACCAAAATGAAGCTGGCTAGAATAGCATCCATCCTATCTAGCATCTCAATGATTTCTTGGTCCCTAATGCAGGGTATAGTGGATTTTGGGCTTATAAGGGTCCCTAATTTCATGCAACAACTACTGAACATCTATGATTATTATAAATGGTGTGCTCTGACCCTGGCTGAATGTATTTGCTTCATCCCAACAGCCATAGCCATAATCCTAACAATCTGGCAATTCCTTATGGTCTCAAAAAATGTTTTCTCTCACCTGTGGCAATGGTTTAACTCAATTATTTCACAAAAGACAGATACTGATTCTGGGGAACTAGTAGATAACATCAAACTACTATTCCAAGTATTAAAATGGGTAAGGGAAGGAAAGGAACTGGACAAACACATAATTCTCCAGCTAGAGATTGTGGAGTCCAAATACCTAGGGAATAATACCACCAATGAAAAATCAAAGCCTAATAACAACCAACCATCTGTAAATTCCATAGTCTCTCCTTTGCCAAGCGTAGATAGAACCATCATGCAGCCTGGGGAAGGGGTGGTACACATAAAAACATATAAAGCATTCACCCCAAGTGATATGGAAGTGAAAGATGTTTTCCAAAGTATTTTGAAAAACCTTTCAAAAGTATAAAAGAATTAAAGAGGGTGTTCACACTATTTAATGCCAGTTTCAATGACGTGGAATATCTTTTAGGGGAATTTTACTCTACCTCAGAAAAGGAAAAATTCCTAAACGAAATGAGGACAAACCCAAATTTAACAGCCTGGCCATTGGTCCACCAGGATTTAGATTTTACCCAACATGTGTTATAATAAAAAGGGACCCCTCTCTGATACTCCTCTATTAGATGTAGATGTAGATGAAGTATAGAGAGAGGATAGGCTGACACCTCTCCTTTATAACAGTTGCTCAGGCAGGATCCTTTAGGTCAATGGATGATATCCCTTCAGGACCCACTTGGGGTTAATTGATATTATTATATTGGGCTCTTCAGCTTGGTAACATTGTAATCTGACTGCGTGTCTCCCTTCCCAAAGAAGTTTGAATAACCACTTCAGGAAGGTACTTTAAAACTTTGAATGTATTTGGCAAAGAAGGATAATGGTATGGGTTAGAGGTATTGGGAGACCCTAATTTAAAATTGATAATAATGAATCTCTAACTGCAGGCAAATGAAGGAATCAAGATGATAGCTTCTCTCTGGTACAGCCTGGCCGGGGCCACACCAGAGCAGGCAAACTGCTGTATAATCTTTCAGCTTCTTCTTCAGTAGATGTTAAGTCTAATCAGTTTGAGATATCCACCCTTTCCCACCCTCTTCTTCTCCTGCCCACTTCCCGGATCCCTCCCGGGCCCTGGGAAACTTAGATGACTAAGATGATCGGCTTCCTAATATCTAGGGGCAATAGAATCAGAGATGGTGGTTTGATACATGTTGATGATGGTACAGGAACAACAGGAGGAGCTTGCAGGGTTCAGTTTGCAAGTCTCAATTCCCCCAAAGACCAGGATCCACTGATCTCCAGTCTCAGGGACAGGTAAAGAACCAAGAACCTCTGCCAGGGCTACCAACTGCCCTCTCCTGTGTCTGCATGCCTCTCTGGGAACATTCCAACATCCAACTGATCCACCTGTCAATCACAGAGTGAACTCCTAGCTCCCAGAGATTCAATATAACACATGTCAACCTTAGATACCTGATCAAATGTAGAGCCGATCTATTAGAAGTAATGAGAATCCATGGTAAAAGACCAAATTCATGGCAAAAATTTGAGAAATTAAGACAGGGAGAAGAGGAACATCCTAGTAGTTGTTATATTGAATCTCTGGGAGCCAGGAGTCCACACTGTTGATTGATAGGTGGATCCATTGGGTATTGGAATGTTCCCACAGGGCCATGAGGACAGGGGAGAGCAGTTGGCCCAGGGGGGTATAAAACACCCTGGCAGCCTTGGCTGAGGGTTCCTTTCCTTCCCTGAGACCTGGGATCTATGGATCCTGGTCTTTTGGGGATTGAGACTTGCTGGGCTCAACTTTGCAAGATCTTCCTGTTTGTTCCTGATAACATCATCAACCTGTACCCAGACCATCATCTTCTGATTCTACTGCCCTTAGATATTAGGAAATCAATCATCTTAGCTATCTAGGTTTCCCAGGGCCTGGGAGGGATCCAGGAAGTGGGCAGGAGAAGAAGTAGAGGGTGGAAAGGGGTGGATATCTCAAAGACTGTTCAGGCATATCATCTAGCAAAGAAGAAGAAGCTGAAACATCAAGCAGCAGTTTGCCTACTCTAGGGTGGCTGTGGCCAGGCTGGACCAGAGAGGAACTAACCATCCTGATTCATTACTTGCCTTCAGTTTAAGGGTTTATCATTACCAAATTTAATTAGGGTTTCCCAAATACCTCTATCCAATCCCAATGCCCCATCTTTGTTAAATACAGTCAAAGCCTTTTAAAGTACCTTCCTGGAGTGGTTATTTCCTAGCTTCTTTGGGAAGGGAGATACGCAGTCAGAGACAAACCGTTACCAAGCTAAAGAGCCCATTATACAATATCAATCAACCCCAGGTGGGACCTGAAGGGATAACATCCATTGATCTAAAGGATCTTGCCTGAGCACTGTTATAAGGGAGGGAGGTGTCATATCATCCTCTCCCTCTATACAACATCTACATCTAGTTTATTTTATAACATAGTTTCCTCAATAGAGTAATAGAGGCAGCCGAGACAATCCTGGGATTACATGATACTCATGCCCAGGACACCATAGATCATATCCATAGGTAATTTGTAAAGGGAACATCAATCCCAATACAAAATTACTTTAGGCAAAACTGTCCACAGTGGGAATCACTGCCACTGGAGGATGTAAGACAACATGCTTCCTATATCCATGATTCAAAGCAAAAGGAAGCAAGGATAGCTAGACAGACTGAATCAGACAAGGATGGAATCATAGCTGATTTGAGAAGGCAATTGAAACACACCAAAAGAGAAAAAGAATTGGAGGAAATAAAAAGATTTTGCCCTCCAAACTAGTAGGAGCCAAAATCAATACAGGCAACCTACAATTAACACCCAAAGACCAAAATCATTTTCCCCTCGGTGTTTTCTTTGTGGATGTCCAGGTCATATTTTAAAATTTTGTAGATTTAGGCAACAAATTGATTTTTCCAAAAATGGCAATTATAATCAAAGAGACATAGGTATGAGAAGGACCTATCACAACACAAAATGGTCCAAAAACAATAATGATACAAAGAGAAAAGAGGAGAGCAAACATGATGGTTCATGCTGTAGCCATGCATGCAAGAAATTTAGCCAATCCCCATCCCTAGAAGAAATGGAAAGGTACATACAGATGGGAACGAAGCCAAAGTCACTATGAATCGAGGTTCCTAATTTAAAAAGGTCTAATCATTATAATTTGGGTGTGAGAGTGTATAGCTTGAGTGGGAAAAATAATATAGAAATATTGGGCAAAACAAAACAGGTGTCTAAAGCAAGCTACACAGAATATCAAGATATGTCTATGGTAGATAATCAACAATGGGAAGAAATAATGCAGATGCGCAGAGAAATATATGGCAATAGTGAGGATAATTATATAAGGGATCAGCTTTCTCATTCCATCACAAAAATACTGGATGAGAAGCATAAGGATCATACAAGCACTGGCAAAAGCTTGCATCAAAAAATTTTGCAATCTTGTTCAAAGTCATCAAAACCTCAAACCCCTCTCTTTATTCCAAGTATAAAACAAAGGGGCAACTTGGATAAAGAACATTATGGCGAGGATTTACAATGTATCCAGAAAAGAATGCATTCAGTAACCTCGGGGGAGTTAAATGCCAAAATTCTATCCCATTCATTTGCTTCAGACACAACATCACAGAAAGAAGTTAGAGAGCAAACAAATCAGTACATTGGCAAAAACTTAGATTTAAAGACACAACCCACTGAGTTGCTGGATGATAGCAGCTATTTAGGAAATTCCATATCCACCTTTCTCAACCCCTTAGCTGAAGAATTCCAACCAAAAGCATGGGGAAGGGAAAAGGAGTAATTATTATCCCCAGTAACCAGTGTGGCTAATAACAGCAATAATGAAGCTTGGTCAGCAATTGAAGATAAAACACATCTGACTTCAGTCACACAAACTTCAAGGCAAGATAGGGAATATCAGTCAGCTTCTAAGTCAATAGTCGTACCTGAGGTGTTAAAAGGAACACAAACTATCTACCATACATTCCCGGATACAACCAAAGGGAAAACTTCTGATTTGAGGCTTGACAGTTCTTTAAATGTCAGAGTGGACAGTGAATCAGATCGAACCTCCACTTCTGCAGCCCTTAGCAAAAGCCAACATGAAATTTGCACAACTGATAATGACTCACCAACTCTCAATGAGGGAATGCTCTTTAAGCCTGCTTTCTGTATTGCTGATTCTAAACTGAACTTGCCTGATGGTGCTACAGGAAGTTCTGGTTTAGATACAAATGACCATACCTGATATTGGATCGATAATAAGTTCAATTTGTAAAAAAAAAAAAAAAAAAAAAAAAGTAGATTATTTAGAATTGATCCTTGGTTCCATGTTACTCATGTCAAGCCAGCAAAAGACATGCCCCAACAACAACCACAAGACCCAGTTATTATACAGCACAAAGATAAATTAGCACCAACCAATCAATCAAATCAATCCTTAGAAAGTCCACAACCTATACATGAGACCATAGAACCAGAGCAGCAATTAGAACAACAATCAAAGCATGAATCAGAACCACAATTAGACCAGTGAACAATCAGATATTACACCAAATTTTACACCCAAATGATTATCCCAATCCCAATTACATTTTTAAAAAATCATCCGTAAACCATTATGACAATGAAAAAGAATCAAAGGCAGAAGATATAACATTTGATTTGCAATCAATCCAAGACCTAGACATTGACAATGACAAATAAATGAAAGCTCATGAACTCTTTTGTTACCTGTAATTATCTTTATTAAACAACAAAAAAAAAAGAAGAAAAGATTAATCACGTTTCATAGACATTTGAACTTTGTTCCTGACACAACTCAACACACCAGAACATCAGTTCCAGTGCAAGATGACAAGCACATGGGTAACATCAAACTACACAAGTGAGGCGTTGCTGACTTTGTAGATCATCACAAGGACAGCAAACCTGAGGACTACAAAAAACATCCGTGATCGAATACACAATCGGTGTATGGGACAACAAACCACACTGTGAAGAGGAGCATCAGAGCAGTGTTGGACCCATGCATTTGAAAAACATAACTTACACACAACAGAATTCTCACTGCATCCTACACTTTAGATTCCATCCACAGAGTACTTGCACTTTGCAGAAGAATTCCAGTAGAGTAAGTATGTAACACTTAATTACATGGAAAGGTCACACTAAACAACACATAGAACATTTTCTGACTTCACATCTACATGTGAAACATAAACTTACACTTAAGAGAGAAGAGCTCATCTGCCTTAGCACAGAATTTTCCTCTTACTTTGGTTCAGGCACCTTCTACTCAAATCACCTTACATTCCTTGTACATAATGTATATATGTAAATGTTTGCTTACTAACCCTTAGCAATAAGTTTTACTAACACACAGGGACAGTTAGTTAGCTTGATAAGTTAGAACAGGGACAGAATTTTCTAAACTTTCTTTGTAAATACTGTACATAGCTTAAGTCTATAGTTTAACCAAAAGACTTACAAAGAATATTAGTCTTACTTATTCTGACTAACATTTCTAACATAGGCATAAGTGTACTAACATATCCATATACTAATTTTAAGAAGATGAATTAGAATTTGGAAATTTAGATTGCAAAATTTTTCTTAATTGTTACATTTGTTGCTAGTTCATGAAATTAGATAAGTACATAGATAGAATTGATTACTTTGTTTTAGTTAGCAAATGTTAACTTTAAGACTGTGAATGTTTGCATTTAATCTGCTTTTCCTTTCTGTTTAAAATTTTTGCAAAACCAAAAACCCCATTACTTTCCTATGCCTTTCCCATAACCCATCTTAGTTTTAACTTAGACTAGTCTTAGCATAGTTTAGGAGTAAGCAACCCTTTTTATTATTTTACAAAACTTAGATAGGGATAAGAGCATATAATTTAGCTTAGAATAAGAGTAGTAACCCCTTAGATCTTAGCAACCAGAAAATGTTGCAAGCTGCAAATTTTCAAAAAACATATGAGCAGATCTGTAATGCAAGGTGGCTAACAGAAACTTTTTGCTTCTGTAATTTCTAATGGTCACAAGAAGTCAGTTAAACATCTTAGAATCTTGAGAAAGTCAGTTAGAACTTA
>NW_025395221.1:0-7932 GCF_016433145.1 Gracilinanus agilis | reverse complement strand
CCTCCTCCTTCATTCCAACCTGGAATTCCCAGCTCCAGCTCCTTCCTACTAGGTACTTCCTAATCAATATATAACCAATACCTAATAACTAGCTAATCTAATCTTACTCATAACAGTTCCCCCCTTTGCACAAAGCCAAAATTACCAAAATTTTGGTATTTGTGCACTACAAACTAAACTAAAATTCTAACCCAAAATAACAAACAACCTACACTAACTCTAGTCTATCTAATACTATCCTACTCTACCCTACACTAGGGATTTCAACAAGGATAGGTAAAAAGATAAATACATTGAACAGTTACATAGTTCAAAGCATAAAACAACAAGTAACAATGCAAAAATTCCCAACAAAAATCAACAGCAAATATGAAATATCAACACAAAAGTCAAAACAAACATCAAACATAACTCCTATTCTAATACAGAAATATCCTACCAACTAATAAATGCAAACCATTTTGGAAAAACATTTTAACACAACGTTGCATAAGTCTTTACATCAAAATTAAAACAAAACAGTAAACTCCCTTATGCAAATTACATTTGAATGTTTGCAACTCAATTACATCAAAATATTCACAGAATTTACATTTATACACATATATACACATTCAACATATACATAATATATACACACATGATATACATATATACATGTATGTACACATAATGTACATATCAAATATACATATGTACACCCTTTACATATATACAATACTTACACTATAATACAATTTACAATATATACATACTATTTACACAACTATTTACATTACTTGTGATATGTGATCTTTAGTATGTTATATGTTCTTCATGTAATGCAATTTTGTTATGTCAGTTGTATCTGCACTGTAATGTACATTAGTACCTTATCTTATCCTCTAACCTAATCTAATACTATATCTATTCTACTAAACTATTCTAAACTAATCCTAATGTATTAGTGTATTAGTCTAGCTACATCTATCTAAATAACTAGGTAATCTTTGTTAGTAACTAACTATCTCTTGTTAGTACTTACTTATCCTATAGCTAATTCTAATTTTGTTAGTATTATACATTGTCTCATCCCATAAGGAACACAATGTATCCTAACATGTTTGTGTTGTATGTATCTGATTTGTTATGTTGTTTCTTTGCTATATTGTGTTGCAACTGATGGATGTATGATACCTACCCAAACTCCAAATCTCCTGTAGATCTCCTTCACATCTCCTTTCTTCTCACAATGTTCCATTCCTTTAGGAAATCCTCTCTTCTTCTCTCCAGTTTTCCTCTTCTTCTTTTCTCCATTGAAGGTCTTGATAATTTTATGTGCAATGTTGGATGCATATGAGTATGTAATGATACTATATACATTACCCAAAAACTTCCAAACTATTTAATCCAAATTGTCCATGACTAATCCTCTTCTTTAAGAAAATCCTCGAAAATGAAGTTTTATCAGTTCAATTCATAAGTCCATCAGTCTTAATACAAAGTCTATAAATCCTGAATCCTGAATCCTCTTCATCCATATCCTCTTCCATCCGAATCTCCTCTTCCACTAGAATGGTCCTCTCCTTACTGAACTTTCTGACTGCAGACTCTAATTGACTGAAGATCTCAAATTACACAATCTCTTCTTCTTCTTCTTTTCCTTCTTCATCATTATTAACAATTTCTACAGTTTCATTATTTATTCCATGTGCTAATTTAATTTGAGAACAATGATACCACAAATCTCTACCTAAAACTTTTACAGAAGATGGTGAAACTAATACAATTGTATAAGGACCTACCCAATTTTGTTCTGTTGCCGATGTTTTGGCAAAATTTTTCACATAGACCATATCACCTGGTTGAAAATTATGAAGAGAATAATCCAATGGACCAGATTGAATTAATACTCCCATATCTTGTAATTCTTTTAGCCTCTGCTGTAAAGCACTTAAATATGAAGCAATTTGACAATCACCTCCTAAGAGTGATGCATAAACAGCCTTACAAGTTTTTGCTTGCAGTGGAACATGTCCAAAGAGCATCTCATACGATGATATATGTAGATCCGCTCTTGGTCTCGTACGTAGGTAAAACAAAGCTATGAGAAGAATCTCTGGCCATTTGAGATGAGTTTCAGCACAGAGTTTCCCAACCATAGTCTTGAGTTCCCTATTCATACGCTCCACCTGACCTGAACTTTGTGGATGGTATGGAACATGATATTTAGGTGTTATTCCTAGATTCTCATAGACTCTTCTAAGGATATCCTGAGTGAAATGAGATCCCTTATCCGAATCTATGGTTAAAGGTACACCAAATCTAGGCACAATTTCTTTCAGTAACACTTTCACCACAAAACTAGCTGTATTTGTATTTGATGGAAAAGCTTCAGGCCATTTAGTTAATCTATCGACTATCACAATACTTGTATCTTCCAGCTTTAGGCATACAGAAATAATCAATCTGTAAACTCTCAAATGGACAATATGCTAAAGGTCTACCACCCAAACCTTTCTTTCTGAATGCACTTTGATTGAACTTTTGGCAGACTGGACAGCTATTACAGACCTTATTTGCAACAGTACTTATTCCAGGAGCAACCCATTGTCTCCTGATGGAATCCACAACAGCTTGTGTACCAAAATGACCTTTTGTGTGGATGGCTTGACACAAATAGGTATACAAATCTTTTGGTAACAATGGTCTTCCTGTATCAGTAATCCATATCCCATGTTCTTTCCTAGCTCCAAATTTATCCTTCCATTTCTCAATATCTGAGTCTACATAAGCTTTCTCTAGATCATTAGAATCAATAGATGTTAAATTCATCACATAGATTGGAGCATTCTGAGCTGCATACTTCGCAGTGATATCAGCTCTATGATTTCCTTTAGAGACTGAATCTCTACCACGAGTATGACTCCTACAATGAATTACTGCCAGCTGTTTTGGCTTCTGGATTGCTTCCAACAACTCAGTTATTATTCCTGCATGAGCTATTGGTTTTCCCAACGCAGTAATAAAACCTCGTTGTTTCCAGATCGTTCCTGTTGCATGACAAACAGAAAATGCATATCGAGAGTCTGTGTAAATATTCACACGTTTACCTTCAGCTAGAAGACATGCTTGCTTCAATGCCACCAATTCAGCACCTTGAGCACTAAGATTATTAGGTAATGAGCCATACCACAGTGTCTCAAATTCTGTGACAACTGCAGCACCAGTACATCTAATTCCATTACATAAATATGATGATCCATCTGTGAATAACACCCAGTCTGGATTTTCAAGTGGAGTATCTTTTAAATCCATCCTAGGCATATCCACAAGATCTACTACCTCAACACATTCATGCAATGGTTCACCATTCTTTGGTAAATCAGGAAGAAGAGTAGCTGGATTAAGTATGCTACATCTCTTCAACTTGATGTTCTCACTACCTAAGAGAATAATTTCATACTTAGCAATTCGTTGGTCAGAATATGCTTGAGTACGAAACTTCCTCATTAATGCTTCTATTTGATGTGAATAATAGACAGTCAAAGGACATCCCAAAACTAGATCAGCTGACTTCTGGACTAACACAGCTGCTGCAGCTACCCCCCTTAGACAGAGTACTGTTCCCGCAGCTATTGGATCTAATTGACAGCTGTAATACCCAATTGGACGATAACTTTGTCCAAGAGTCTGTGTCAACACATCAGAAGCTATACCCTTCGTTTCATTGACAAACAGCTGAAAAGGTTTCTCATAGTCTGGGATTCCGAATGCAGGTGCAGATAGAATGGCTTCTTTCAGCTTATCTAAGGCTAATCGATGTTCAGGCTTTAGTTTCAGAGGTTCTGGTTCTGTATTCCTGGTGAGATCTGTTAAACACTTAGTTATTCCACTATATCCAGGAATCCATTGTCTACAGAAACCAGTAGTTCCAAGAATAGCTCTAAGTTGTTTTTTAGTTTTCGGTGCACTCAATTTTTGTATGTCAGCTATTCTCTTTTGTGTAATACTTCTGGAACCCTCTGATAACACGAATCCGAGATATTGTACCCTGGGTAAAACGAATTGTAATTTCGCTTTTGAGATTTTATGTCCTCGTTTATATAATTCAATCAAAAGAATCTTGCTGTCCCTAAGACACACCTTTGCATTTGGGGATGCTAGAAGAATATCATCCACAAAATGCACCAATTTACTCTCTTTAAATTTAATAGTTTGCAGATCTCGATTTAGAATTTGTGAAAATTGAGATGGTGACTCAGTATACCCTTGTGGGAGACAAGTCCAGGTCCATTGTGTCTTTTCCCATGTAAAAGCAAAGATCTTTTGAGAATCCTTGTGAATTGGTATCGAGAAAAGCGCAGAACATAAATTTACCACAGTGAAATATCTAGCCTGACTTGGAATGGAAGAAATTATAGCAGCTGGACTTGGGACAACTGGATGTGTCTTGATGGCATAATCATTTACCGCTCTTAGATCTTGAATAAATCGGTAAACAGGTCGGCCATTTTCATCCGGTTTTGGCTTCTTTATAGGCAAAATTGGTGTATTGTACTAAGAAAAACATGGTATTATTATCCCTTGTTAGATTAGAGACTCAATAATAGGACTAAGGACGCCTCCTTAGTCAAGGGATACTGAGGCACACAAGGAACTGGTCCTTCCTTTGTCCTCACCCTGACTGGAATAGCTGATTTTAGCAACCCAACATCTGTAGATGATTTTGACCACAAATCCTTGGGTATATCCTCAGGTATTGGATAGATAGTACCTAAATCATCCTCTGTACTGCTAGAATCTAAGAAAAGCAATGGAAAAGCCTTCAAAGATTCCTCTGGGAGATGCAAAGAAATATCACCAGATTCAGTACATTGGATAGTAGCTCTTAATTTACACAATAGATCTCTTCCCAACAGATTCATAGGACACTCCGGAACACACAAAAATGCATGTTCCACCAAAAGTGGTCCTAGGGTCACCATTTTTGGTTGCAATTTAGCTACTTTCTGAGTAACTCCTGTTGCACCGACCATTGTTCCAAAAGTTCTACAATCTGCAGGAAAGCTTTGCAAAACTGATTTACTCGCGCCAGTATCCACAAGAAGGTCATAAATCTGATCTCTAATAGTTACAGACACATATGGTTCAGTACTATTGGGAGGTTGGAAAGTTTCCAACACTGGAGCTAAAACAGTAACATCAGAACAAAACTCAGCCATTTCCTGTCCATCCAAGTTAACATCGTCAAGAATTACAGAATTTTCCCAGGATTTTAAATCATTGGTCCTTTTCACCTCTATTCTGGTACCATTGTTCTTATTCACAATCAAATTATCCTTAATCAAATTACAATTTCTATTATTCTTCTTAATTCCACTCTTACTAGAACTTCTAACACCATTTACAACATTATTTCTCTTTTTCTCACAATTATTTACAACATTAATCAAATTATTATCAATACTAGTTAAATTACTACTACCAGTAGGTAAATTACCATTAACATTGGTTAAAGTACTATTTACACCATTACTAGTAGTTAATTCAGATAATTTAACATTAACACCACTTAAATTATCATTAATTCTCATCAAATTATCATTCACATTGATTAAACTATTATTGATTCCATTTAAATTAACACTGATCAACCCATTACCATTATTAATTAAATTCTTATTATCATGAATCAAATCAATATTAATACCAAGTGCACCATTTCCATTCTTCACAAATACATTATCATCATCTTTAACACATACAATTTCATCAACATTTACTTTAGTTCCATTTCCTTGATCAATCACTTCTGAACTTCGGGCACACCTTCATAATGAAGTTGTCCCTCCATTCATGTTACCATTAGTAATATTCCCTTGAACAACGTGACTATACTTTGGCCTGGCTCCTGCACGAAGGTAATCCTGTGTTGTTGCCAAATTAGGAGCTTGTACACCTTGACAACATGCATTCTGACATTGGAATACATTTTGTTGTCCATTTCCCTGACTAAAACCATTATTCCAATTATTTCCCCTGTAACCATAATTATTATTATTATACCGATTATTTCCATTGTTATTATTGTATCTCTGCCCATATGATCTCTTTCTGTATCTGCAGTCCCTTGCAAAATGCCCAATACGTCCACAAACATAACAAGATTGCTGCCTCTGGTTCCTATTGTTTGAATTGCTATTGGTCTTATAATTATTATTGTTTCTCTTTTCTGCTGCCCGTAACGCTGCTACCGCCTTGATTTCACTTATTTCTTTCTGGTCAGCTCGAGAATTTGCCTCCCTTAATTGTTTCCTAAGATTTTCAATAATTGTATCCTTGTCATCACTACTCCTGTCCTTCTCTTGGGCAAAAACGTATGTTGCTTTTTGTTTTAGTTTCGTCTAAGCTCAACAATTCCCAATCAGGGTAATTGTCCATAAAAAATTTCTTTACCTGGGGAACCGAATTTCTGACAAAAATTCTTTTAACATGATCTACGGTGGTATTTTCTAGAATATTCATGTTCAAATACATTTCTGCTGCCTCTATGATTCTGTCCAAAAAAGTTGCAGGGGTCTCTACTGCTGTCTGTCTGATTTTTTCGAATTTGCTCCATGAATTTGGACACTTAGCATGTTTCTCTAGAACCTGAATCAGAGATTTACATGCTTATTTTAACATTCTGTAGGTAGGAACTGAATTCAGGTCCAGTTCCTCCCAATCTACAGGCCATGGTGTCATTCCCTCCGTGTTTCGTGTCTCCTCTACAAAATTTGTTCTGTCATTATGTGATAAGATCTCCCCTAACACGTACCAGCAATCTTCAAAGTCTGGATCGTGTTGTTTTACAAAAGCTTTGAAGATCTTCACAAATTTCCCAGAGTCATCGTGGAAATTAGGGATCTTACGTTTTAGATTATCTACATCTTCAGATCTGAATCGAGTATGTTGTTTAACATGGAATACACCATCTTCGCGAATGATGGGAAGATCGGGAAGGGAAAAAAGATTAATGGGGGTTTCAGCCTTATTTTGAGCCTGTTGTTCTAGCTCAGCCTTTGTTGGAATACCTTTGTCAGAAATGCCCATGTTCATATATTCATTGCCAGTGTGAGATGTACCAAGTGATTGACCAGAGAACGAACCGTTTTGCATACATAACTCTAAATTATCTAACTTAATTTGTAATAGTCTTAACATTTTTTTTTTGGTTTCAGAATCCCTGAAACACCAAGTCACAATGATTTTAACAAAATACCCAATATGAAACAATATCCACCTTAGTTTGTATACAACATAACCAGTCAGAATCAGAACTGGCATGTGACACAATAAATCCAGTATGTTGATTGTCAAAATCGGTTGTGCCAATTCCAAGTCCATTATCCCTCTAAATACCTGGGTATAACTCTAAACCACAGGTAAGGAATAGCCCAAACACCATTCCACAACATCATAAATACATAATCTATCCAATCTTCAATCACCATTGTACCCATCATTCCCCAAACAGACCAACTAACAACAAAATTTATTGTATTATTAGCCACTATTCTGACTAATAATAATTACTAACACAATTAATTAAATACAAGTACAATTAAACACAGCAACAGAAAACAGAACCATCAAAACAAAAAAGAAATGAAGAAAATCCCTCTTTCTGGGGCAACACCAAGCTTGATAGTATTTTCCCATACCCACAGAGATTTATGAATGACCTGGGGTGGGGGTTGAGAAGCTCTGAGTAGCTCACCACTGGTTGAGAACTCTCAGCTCTCACCCAATGGCTGAGTTCCCTCTTGGAATGTTCAAGCCCCTCTTACTTCCTTTATAAATCTAGCTGGCCAACTGTTTACTTCCTGGCTGTCTCTCTATCCACCCATCTGGGTAGTGCCAAACTGTAGGAAAATATAAGTAATGGGGTCACCAGGGATATTAAAATCA
>NW_025395220.1:0-4832 GCF_016433145.1 Gracilinanus agilis | reverse complement strand
TGAGGTGATACCTCAGAGTTGTTTTGATTTGCATTTCTCTAATTATTGGAGATTTAGAACACTTTCTCATGTGTTTATTGATACTTTTGATTTCTTTACCTGAAAATTGCCTATTCATGTCTCTTGCCCATTTTTCAATTGGGGAATGCCTTGATTTTTTATACAATTGATTTAACTCCTTGTATATTTGAGTAATTAGACCCCTGTCAGAGTTTTTTGTTATAAAGATTTTTCCCAATTTGCTGTTTCCCTTCTGATTTTTGACTACATTGTTTTTGTTTGTACAAAAGCTTTTTAGCTTAATATAATCAAAACCATTTAATTTATATTTTGTAATTTTCTCTAACTCTTACTTGGTTTTAAAATCTTTCCTTTCCCAGAGATCTGACAGGTATACTATTCTGTGTTCACTTAACTTATTTATAGTTTTCCTCTTTATATTCAAGTCATTCACCCATTCTGAATTTATCTTGGTGTAGGGTGTGAGATGTTGATCTAAACCTAATTTCTCCCATATTGTTTTCCAAATTTCCCAGCAGTTTTTGTCAAATAGTGGATTCATGTCCCAAAAGTTGGACTCTTTGGGTTTATCAATACACTGTCTTGCTATGTCATTAACCCCAAGTCTATTCCACTGATCCTCCCTTCTATCTCTTAGCCAGTACCATATTGTTTTTTTGACTGCTGCTTTATAGTATAGTTTTCTACCCTTTATTCTAAGATGGCCTCAGATACTTCCTAGCTGTGTGACCATGGGCAATTCATTCAACCCCTATTAGGTAAGGATTTATTTTTTTAAAAAGAATAATTCATGAAAAATTTTGCCTTTGTTTTTGTATTTATTTATTAAAATATTTTAAAAGATATTTTACTTTTTTAAAATATAATTTCATTTAATAAAGCAGAAACCTAATTTTGAGTTATAGCTCCTTTTGGAAGTAATGCTCTAATATCAGGTTTTACTTTTGTAAATGATTATTTTAATACCACTGACCTAGCATTAATGGCCCTACTTAGACTACGAGTGACTCATTTCTGGTCTTGAGGAATATGCTTCTAGATTGCAAAGCTTGACCTTGATTACTTAGATGAGAATAGGAAACATGGAATTATTTCAGATAACGAGGTCACAGTACAAGAAACAAGTTTATAATGAGAATGGCAAATATTTAAAAAATGAAAATTAATTTCAGATAACTGAGACTCAACCCTGTCAAATATAACTGCACTCTAGAAAGCTTCTATCAGAGTTATATTTTTGTTTTTATGGTATCAGGGTACCATTGCTACTGCTGATGGTGATAAATACCAGAAATGGCCAGGAAATATTACCTTGACAGATTTAAAAGACAACCCTAGGCAGCTTTAAGGGAGATGCTAATTGAAGACTTGTTGAATCAGATCATTCTGGTAAAATCAGACCCTTAAACAACAAAGTTGTTAGAAACAGAGGAAATTATAAAATCTCTGGATTAGGATACTTGGGCAGTTTTCAGTTGTAAACTTTCCTTTGTTAAAAAAGAATTGACATACTTTTGTTATTGCATGGCCTTTTTATTTCTTAATCCATTCTTCTACCTGAACAAGCCATCCCATGTAATAAAGGATAAAAAAAATCACCCCACAACTGTTGCAGCAGAGAATTGAGTTTGGCTAAGGACTTTTCCTATCCCAACAGAATGGACTAGGCACTGAAAACCATGATTGCCTCTGATCATGGGTCAGGATTTTGGGCATTACAGTTAGTTCTGATAAAACATGGCATGCATTCCCAAAAGAACCTTGCTATGCAAAATTTAAAAAAAACCAAACCTGTAAAACTTATGGGGGAAATGGAGTTAGAATCATAAGACTAAAAAACTTCATCAGTGACATATTAAAGAGAAGATAAGTTAGCCAGTTTTATATGTTAAATGGTTAAAATATATGTAAATACCTTAATAAATATTGGCTTTGCCTGCTGCCTTAGACTGCATAAATAAGTTGGTCAGGCCGCGATTCTAGGAAATTAGAGGCTATGGTGGAAGAGGGCAAAAATGGTGCGGTACAGAGCAAACTTCCTATGCCCACAATCCCCACTGCACCAAAAGATGATTTGCAATAAATCAACACTGCTTTGACAAAGACCTCAGTTTGCTTCTGGAGGGGGCTCAGATGGTTTAGAACTTATGAGTGATTGTGAAGTGGTGGACTTTTTTACATTTTTATTGATTCTTGTGGAAGAAATCTCTTTGAAGGAAACTTGAAATTCACATAATGCTTAAAATGTTACCTAATATACCTTTTGGCACAAATTCATACTTTCCAAACAGAGGTTATAATATAGTTGATTATATTTTCCCTCTGGACCCACTCCTACTCTCTCCTCCAATGTGGGAGGGTTGCCTAGGCTCAGGTACCTCCATTCTAGGAGATTTTGCCACTAATGATAATCTTGTGGTTTTATTTAGTCCAGGCCAAGGATTATATCAGTTATATGGGTTGATATATTTGTCCTTTGCCCATGATATTTTGGGAATGCTTATTTATTCATATTATTAAAGGTTCATTTAAAAAAATCTCTGAACTCCAAGGCATCTGGCACTACTCCCCAATCTGGAAAGCTTCCTAGCCAGTTAAATCTTTGGATTCAGATAGCCACTGGCATCCATACAGTCTACAGCAAAGACACATTCAAAACAAAATTAAAATTATATCATATTTATCTATGAGAACCATAATTAAAGTACAAACATGTAAATTATGCCCAGCAGTTAACACAGTGCTTGGCTTCTAGTAGACACTTAATAAATGGTTATTAATTGAATGAAATAAGTAAAAGCAAAGCAATACTTAGCAACAAGTAAGTTTGACCACTTGAATTTGGCAATAAAACAAATAGAGATAAGCAGAAAGAAGAGAAAAAAATTTCCCCAAATAGGTATAGTTTGTCCACTTTGTTCTAGACTTTCTTAAGAAGAAGAATGGATACAGGGTAAGAAAAAGTCAATGAAACATGTAAAAATCATTTCTCTGGGGAAAAAATGCTCTCCATTTTTTGCTGCTAAGTGATCTAAACTTTCCTCTATTCAGTCCTAAATAGGATTGGAAAACTTATCTTTGAGACTCTGAATGACATTTCTTAAGAAGCCCATGTGTGTAGAATTTTTTCTGTGATCTACAAAAGAAAGGGGAAAAAGACATTAGTTCAGAAAGAAACTAATGAACATATAAACCAAATCTGATACTATATCTACTATTTTGTATCTCTGTAAATAAGGGAAAGAGGTTCACTTTCTAAACTATTTTCTGGGTTCATGGTGGGTATTTTTATTATTTGATAAAGTTTTTTAAGGGGAGTGCCTATTATATTGGTTCATCTACATATACATCATATTTATGTTGCCTGGGCCCCTTGTGAGTTATCACTAGACACTTGTAAATCTTATAACTGCTTCTCACAACTTTCATAAAATTACTATGATGGATCTCTAGCCCTTAATTTCATAGTCTTAATATAGGTTGAGGAGTAGAGGGAACCTTGGGTGTGGGGGTCAAAGTCAATGACTAGAGGATTTCTTGCTACTCATCTTTGGAATCATAAAAATTTAATATGCAACAAAATATTCCTTTACTTGAGCGTGATACTGAATTTTTTGTTTCATTCCTGTATTGGATTGGTTTCTTCTGGTCAAGTGGCTAACTTTTTTCTTTTTTACTTCTTTTCTGTTCCTCTTTTAAAACAGGGATTTCTAAGCATTCTAACCTGCCCAAAATGTTCATAGTGGAATAATGGAAGCCCCTGAATATCTTGATTTGGATGAGATCGATTTTAGTGATGAGATATCTGTAAGTATTATAATTTTATCAACCACCATTTCCTTTGTAGTGTATAAATTATAAATTCTTCAAATATAATCTTAAGGATGTTAGATAGAAAGTTCTTTTAAAATCATAGGATCTTAGATATGGAAGTGTCTTTATAGGTAATCTAGTTGAAAATCTTAGCCAATGCAAAAATCACATCTTCCTATCCCTGAAAGTCTGACCTCCCTACATCTTTTTTTTTTATTTTTAAACATTTATTAATATTCATTTTTAACAAGGTTACATGCTTCATGCCCCTACTTTCCCCTTCACCCCCCGCTATCCCCCAACCAATGGCCAACGCACATTTCCACTGGTTGTAACATGTGTCCTTGTTCAGGGCCTATTTCCAAATTGTTGTTAGTTGCATTGGTGTGGTTGTTTCGAGTCTACATCCCCAATCATGTCCGCCTCAGTCCATGCATTCAAGCAATTGTTTATCTTCTATGTTTCCTCTCCTGCAGTTCTTCCTCTGAATGTGGGTAGCGTTCTTTACCATAAATCCCTCAGAGCTGTCTTGTGTCATTGCATTGCTGCTGGTACAGAAGTCCATTACATACGATTTTACCACGGTATATCAGTCTCTGTGTACAGTGTTCTTCTGGCTCTGCTCCATTCGCTCTGCATCAGTTCCTGGAGGTCCTTCCAGTTCACCTGGAACTCCTCCAGTTTATTATTCCTTTTAGCACAATAGTATTCCATCACCAGCATATACCACAATTTATTTAGCCATTCCCCAATTGAAGGACATACCCTCCTTTTCCAGGTCTTTGCCACCACAAAAGCCACAGCTATAAATATTTTCGTACAAGTCTGTTTATCTATGATCTCTTTGGGGTACAAACCCAACAATGGTATGGCTGGATCAAAGGGCACACATTCTTTTATAGACCTTTGAGCATAGTTCCATATTGCCAGCCAGAATGGTTGTATCATTTCACAACTCCACCAGCAATGCATTAATGTCCCAATTTTGCCACATCCAC
>NW_025395219.1:0-2298 GCF_016433145.1 Gracilinanus agilis | reverse complement strand
TTTAGCAGCATAGCAATGATTTCCTCAGTAATTTTCCCCCCCAATTACATAGTGTGATGTAATCCCAAAAATCAGTTGGTTGTTTGCAGTGGTGATAGAATGAAGTTATAGGCACTTTTATGGATTGTAGAAGTACAGCAAGAGAATTAGATTAAAATGAAGGGATACCAATGGACTTCTTAATTTGTTAGGCCTGGCTTTCTTGAATTTAAAGAACATAGTCTCTGACAAGTGTTTATTTTGGTAGCTAAAATGTGATAGAATGTGTCTCATTGTAGACCAGCACCAAGGACAATCTTCATTAGTAAATATTTCACACATATATGTTATGTCAAGTAGACAACTTCCAAATTTTTCACCCAGGTCATAAAAGTTATTTTGTTCTACCATCACTATGCTGGTAGCAGGAAGATAGGTTACTCAGTGGATAGAATGCCAGACTTAGAGTTTAGAAAACTCATCTTCCTAAGTTCAAATCTGGCCTCAGGCACTTAACTAGCTAACTGAATTTGGGCAAGTCTCTTAACCCTCAGTTTCTTCATCCATAACATGAGCTGGAGAAAGGAATGGTAAAACAGTGTAGTATCTTAGCCCAGAAAATTCCAAGTGGTCTCATGAAGAGAGTTGGACATGAATGAAAAACAGGCAATTAGGTCTTTGGATTTGTTATTCACATAGTACTTTTTAACTCTTATGCTTCTCTGTTATCAAATTTAAAAAATAAATAAAACTCTTACTTTCCATCTTAAAATCAATACTGTTTATTGGTTCCAAGATAAAAGAGCCTTAAAGGCTAGGCAATGGGGGTTAAGCCTCTTGCCCAGGGTCACACAGCTAGGATGTATCTGAGACCAGATTTGAACCCAAGACTGCCACTTAATCTACAGAGCCACCTATCTACCTTTTCTTCTGTTGCATGCTGCATTATTACTATTTATGCATGAGATATTTCCTCCTTCTAGACTACACCATCTCTTACGGAAAGGTCTATGACTTATTTATTTTTGTATCTCCTCTGATATAATGGACATATGTGGCATTGGTCAAATGAATGAGACCCATAAAGATAATTAAGATTTAGATATGGTCTCTACCTTGCCTTCAAGAAACTTTTCTTCTCTATTGTCTGTGATGACATGGATATAATATCTACCACTTACAACTTTAAAAGTGTTTTATATGTGAATTCTGATAACAATCCTGGGAAGTAGCATCTGTTATCCCCTTTTATTTATTCATGGAATATTGATGCAAACATTTTATTTTTTGATTCAGATAGTTTATTTTCCTAACTACATGAAATAATAATTTTCAGCATATGTTTTCCAAAATTCTAAGACCAAAACCATCTTCTTCTCTCCATTCCCTCCCTCCACTATGAGATAATATGTAATTTGATCTGAGCCACACACATATTATCATGCAAAACACTTACCTATTGGTCATTGTTATAAAAGCATGCTCACATAAACTCCTAATCCCAAAATAAAATTAAAAATATACTGATATGAAAGTGAGTATGTTTTAATCTGCATCCATCTGACTCAATAGTTCTTTCTCTGGAAGTGGGATAGCATTCCCCATAATAAGTCTTTCAGAATCATCCCAGATCATTGCATTGCTGAGAGTAGTCAACTTTTCACACTTGGTTATCATACAGTATTGCTGCTACTGTATACAATGTTCTCCAGGTTCTGCTAATTTCTCTCTATTTCGATTCATGCAGATCCTTCCATCTTTTTTTGAAATCATCTTGCTTATCATTTCTTATAGCACAATAGTATTCCATTACCAATATATGCCACAATTTTTTCAGCCATTTCCTAACATGACAGAGATACCTCGACATTGTTTTAATTTGCATTTGTCTAATCAAACATGATTTAGAACACTTTTTAATATTATCATTAGTAGCTTTGATTTCCTCATCTGAAAATCATTGTTCATATCCTTTGACCATTTGTCAATGGCTTGTATTCTCATCAATTTAGTATAGTTCTCTATAGATTTGAAAAATTAGACATTTATCAGAATTTTCCTCCCACATTGTTGTTTCTCCTTCTAAAGGTTAAAAATTAATGGTTGGACAATGATTATATGAAATTATATGATTGCTAGTATTTATTATATCTTGAATTAGAAACTTATTTACAAATAGAGAGGAAACAATAAAGAAGAGAAATGTGAGGGGGATAGAGAAGTTATCTATCCTATCAACTTAAATGTTTTGCTCTGTGTCTGCATCCAGGCACAGAGATTAATTAGCTCTGAACTAGAAAGGCTAGTAGTGAGTAACAA
>NW_025395218.1:0-1047 GCF_016433145.1 Gracilinanus agilis | reverse complement strand
CAGAGATTAATTAGCTCTGAACTAGAAAGGCTAGTAGTGAGTAACAACGTGGCCTCCTCCAAGATGGAAGCTAGTCTCTCCAGAAGCTAGGAAAGGGGTCAGCCTTTTACTCTTTTGTTGATTTAATTCAAAAGTAGATAAAGGAGAGTTAATCCTGTCTTCACAATCTAGTAAGGTACTAAGTAGGGGTACTTGAGTTTTGTTAACTCAGGATAGACAATGGAGTAAAGAATTCTCTTTCACATCCTCTAATCTTTGTTTCATTGATTTTGTTTTTAATATAATCAAAATTATTCATATTTCTAGTAGAAGGGGAAATATTAGCTCTTCATTCATTGTTTACAAAAGGTGTGAGACATAACTAATGTCTGGATGCTCTAAATTCTAGAGTTTTTATTGTTTAGGGGCTGTTATATGAAAGATGAATTAGTTTTATTCTGTTTTGTCCCAGAGGGAAGAAGTAGGAACAATCAGTAGAAGTTAAGTTAGTTGAGGTTTAACAAAATAATAATTTAATCATTAGGCTTATCTAAAAGTGGAAGGACTGCCTCAGAAGGTAGACATTCCTTCTCATTGGGTCCCTTTAAGAAAGACTTAAAGGCCCACTTTGGAGGTATTTTAGAAAAGAAAAGGGATGCTTGATCAAGTTGGCTTCCATGGCCTCTTCCAACATAGATTCTATAGTTCTGGTTATATTTTGATAAACGAACATGCTCTTCTTCGTGTCTTCAACTGAACGGTGATTGAAATTCTAGGTAAAGAAAAATACCCAACCTCTTTAGGATGTATTATTGAAGTGAATAATTTGAGTATGGTGTTGAAGTGGAATATGTTTAGTCTTGAAAAATCACAATTTTACACTTTTTTACACAATTTTATCAATATGCAACTTTTATTTTGTTTTGATTTTTTTTTTAAAGAGGCTTTAAAAAAATCAGTATTTATGGTGCCTAACTATGATGGAAAGGAGAAAAAAAAAAGAATGAAAGAAAGAATTCCATTTAGCAGCATAGCAATGATTTCCTCAGTAATTTTCCCCCCCAATTA